>NC_141141.1:25424650-25724650 GCF_053477565.2 Lygodium microphyllum
GGATCCAATCCTCATGTATGGTAGAGATGCTAGAAATAGAACATGCCCACATCATGGATAAAGCATTTACCACTACATTATCCTTGTTTGCCATATAAGAAATCTCAAAATCATATCCCTGAAGTGTAGCTAACCATTGTCTTTGTTTGGGAGAAAGATTTGGCTGAGAGAGGAAATACTTCAACACACGATGGTCACTCTTCACCTTAAAATGGCTACCATAAATGTAGTGGTGCCACTTCTTGATCACATGAAGAATGGCTAACATTTCATGCTTATAGATGTGGATTTCTCTTTCTTTATCATCCAACTTCTTACTTTCATAAGCAATAACACCATGGTCTTGGCATAAAATAGCCCCAATACCTCTGCCACTAGCATCATTGAATATAATGAATTCCTTGGAAAAGCTTGGGCACACTAAGATAGTGCTAAAATGAGTAGACTTTTCAACTCATTGAAACTCTTAGTGTCTGTAGCATCCCAAAAGAAAGCTTCCTTTTTCAATCTATCAGTAAGAGGAGCTGCTACATGGGCATAATTCTTGATGAATCTCCTATAGAAAGAAGATAATCTAAGAAATCCTTATAGTGAAGTAGAATTCTATGGTATGGGCCAATCCTTGATGCATTGGACCTTCTTTATATCGACCATAATTCCTTTCTCACCAACTATATGACCCAAGTATTCTACTTCATCAGCCATAAAAGTACACTTGCTTTTCTTTGCAAAAAGTTTGTGTCTTCTCAAGGTAAGAAGGAGTTATCTAACATGCTTCAAATGTTCATCTCTTCTCTTGCTATAGATGAGAATATCATCAAAGAATACCAATACTGATTTATACAAGAATGGCTGTAAAATCTTGTTCATAAGAGCCTGGAAAGTTGCAGGTACATTTGAAAGTCCAAATGGCATAAATAGGAAGTGGTAGAGACCTCTTTCTGTTCTAAAAGCTGTCTTGTACTCATCCCCTGCTTTCATCCTGATTTGGTGATATCCTGACCTTAAGTCAAGTCAATCTTAGTAAAAAAACTTACATCTTTAAGGTCATCCAACAAATCATCAATGCAGGGGATTGGCTACTTGTTCTTTGTGGTTCTCTTGTTTAAGTCTCTATAGTCAATACACATCCTAAATGACCCATCTTTCTTCTTGGCAAGTAGTACAGCTTCTCTTTCATACTTGGATAACCTATAAGGAGGTTTGTTGATGGGTTTAGTGTCATGCATTAAATCAATAGGATGATCACTTCTCGCTGAGGAGGTAATGATGTAGGTTGCTGGAATATGTTCTTAAACTCTTCCAAAAGTTTACATAGACATGGATCTTGCTCCTTAGGTGAAGTAGATTGCTGATTTTCATCTGCCTTTGATAGAAAAAGTGTGAAAATGCAAGGCATAGCATTCATTTCCTTCTTCATCTTCTTCTTGCAGATTATTTTCACTTGCTTTCTCTCCATGCCATTAAGTTTTGCTTGCTGCCCATTCCAAGTAAACTCCATGAATATCTGATTTAGATCCAAAGAAAATTTTCCAAGCTGTTTAAGTCAATCACAAACAATGATGCTATCAATAGGACCCATATCTAGAACAATCAAGTTTGTCATAATAGTGCAAGACTTTGATAATTCAATAGGAGTCTGTCAGCATATCGCTTTGTTCGACTCTTGAGCACCATTAGCCACTTACACCTTCAGTGGGGCTTCTATTTCTTAAGGTAGTAACTTCAGCTCATACAGTGATTTGGCATTGACAAAACTGTGTGTTGCCCATATCAATGAGAATATGGGTAATCTTTGAATTTATAGTACCCTTAATCCGAAGTGTACTTTCACCTTTGCAACTCATATAGAACATAATATGGGCTGATAAGAAACCATAGAAGGATCGTTGATCCACCAAGATCAAATGGACCACCTGGATCATAAAGAAAATTACTAACTGGCTCTAATTCCTCTTGTCTGTCCGTCCTAATCATAATGCTCATGCATCTCATCATAAGTAGGAATTGCCTCTACTTGCAAAAGATTTCCTTCTTGTGTCCCTTCTTCATCAAAATCTTCAATATTTAGCATATTAGACTTTGCCATATATCCTTTGCACTTCTACTTGTGCTCAAGAGACCATTTCTCCCCACATTTATAACATAGACCCTTGGATTTGTCATTGGGAAGTGCCTTGTTGCTGTTGTTATTGGGATATTGCCTAATTGCGCCTTCAGCCCTTTTTAATTCTCCTTTTGGATCAGCATTATATCTGAAATTATTGCCCTGTTTTGAAGCATATGTTGTAGAATAGGTTGGAACCTTGCTGAAAATATTTTGAAACTTATTTTCAGCTTTAAATCCCTCTCTTTGTTGGTTGAACTGTTGTCCAAATCTCGTAGGCTGATTTGATTGATAATTCATTCTTTTTTTGGGCTGAAATGAAGTCAAATCTCTTCTATATTTCTAGCTGTACCTCTTAGCATATTGAATGGCTGCATGAACATTTGTAGGCTTGGCTATCCCAACTTCTATTGAAAGGTTTGGATCAAGACCAAAAGTATATTTGTTCAATTTGGCTGAATCGAAAATGCCTTCCATATACATGGTAAGGTTTAGAAATTGGCTGGAATATTCCCTCACAGTAGAATCCCTTTGCCTAAGATCATACCATTTCCTTTCAAGCCTTTCCTTCTCCATTGGTCACACGAACACTTGGATCATGGTTGATTTGAAGTCCTCCCAATATTGAAAATTTTCTCCAATCTTGCTCATGTATCTCCACCACATATGTACATATCCCTCTAGGTGTAGGGTTGTATAACAAATCTTTGATTGATTGTTGCATGGGTAGAGAGTGAAATACATTTCCAATTTGTTGTCAGTGAAGGGTTATCTCCTTTGAAATTGGATACATTGATCTTGTCCTTGTATTCCTTGTCATAATGATAGTGTTGCCCATTATGGTTGGTACATCCAAAAGACTATGATCACTCATGGCTTGCTGTCCATGATCAGGGGTAGATGAATGCTGTCCATTTTCATTATTTCCAAAATATTGACGTCCAAACAATGAGTTACCTTGTGATTATTGGTTATGAGTGGATATCCCATGTAGCAACCTATCTTCATGATCTTCAGCATGCCTGAAACTGTCTCCTTTCCTTGCTTTATCATGTGCATACTACCCTTGATCATCTCTTGCATGATGAACTTGAGTATGTTGAGAACCAAACTCTTTGTAGAAGGGATGACATCCATGTACAAACTCATTTATGTCATCATGCAAGGAATAATTTTGATGTCCTTTATCTCTTGAATTAGTAAATTTTGGCTTGTTTCTATTCCAAGAATTGGTATGAGGCTGAACTATTTCATTTACCTTAGAAGGTCCTCCATGTTCAAAAGTGGATGGTATATGCTGATGGGCTTTTTTGAACCTCACATTGCCATGAACAATAGGCACATCTTCAGCATGGGAAGGTAGATTACTCTGCAATTTGTTACCCAAGTTGCTGAATATTGTGACCAGTTGTTCAAATTTGACATCCAACCTATGGTTTTGTTGCTCCATGTGTGTAATCATCTTACCAAACTTGTCATCCATTGAATGGGTAAGTTTGATTAGACATTCATTCATGTTAACAACTTGCTTTGATAGCTACTGAAACTCATTGGAATCATGAGTAACATTTACTTCGGTTCTAGGCTCATTGTGATGAGCAACCCTTGGCCAATGGACCTCTTCATTAGTGGTACTATTGCCCATAAATTCTTGTCCCTGATTTGTGGGCCATGGTAGGGTTAGCTTCAGTATGGTAATCTTCTAAACCATCATGTATGTGCTCCAATACCTGCTCCTTCTTGTTCCTAGCCATCATGGAAGTTGTAGTAATTCAGGATTGCCTAACAAAGAATGGTCAATAATCGAAGCTATACTCTTCCAATCTAAGTGCTTGATAGCTCTAAAAAAAGCTAATAACATGTAGATATACAAATTTACTAAGGTAACAAGTTTGGAAGAGGTATATGATTGCTTCAGATCAAAACAGTGTACCTTGTCAACCTATCCAAGTGTTGTCTACAATGACCACCTGTCACTAAAATGGCCAAAACTTTTGAACCATTGGTCCAAATGAGGTGCTTTATAGCTAGAATCAAAGTTAACTTTATCAATCTATGTGATGATTATAAGAACCAATTTTTCAAAACAAAATATCCCATTTCTATAATTGATTATGTATGATTGTCCAGGATGAGACAACAACCTGTAATAACTTGTAAATTCACTGTTTGGACCGTGGTTCAATGCCTTAGGTCATAGATCATCAAGAACCACCTGTGGGCAGTGAAGTATAACCTAGAGGCTCAATCATCCACCTAGAATCAACTTCAAAGTACTTGTATACATGTATATCTGTTCAAAAATGTCACAAATTGCCCTGTTTGTACCATAAGTCTTCAAGTCATCCACTCTTTCGCAAGTGGTCTTCCATGGTCCACCACCTGTGGTGAGGGATAAAATGGTAGGATAGGCACCTAAATGGACTTTGAAACTCTAGAAGGTGTGCAAAGTTCCTTCCGGGCTAGGTTGTGCATCCCTACGGAGTCATAAATAGCAAGGGAGTGCCACCTCACTATTGTCTTGCTATCTTGTCCGGCTTCAACCTTTTTCCTCGGTCGGAATATACATGGCAGAGCTAGTTTTCTAACAATCACGGCATGATATGCATGGTTGAATCAAGATTTTACCATTTCATGATATGCAATAATTGGAAGGTAGAATGTATGTAAATGAGGATGAGAAAGGTTTACCTGTAGTAATCAGTGACTCATTGATTTACTATGCTCACCTTTTACAAATTTCTGGGGTAATCTCAATAGATTGAATCAAAAAAGACCCCAAAGTTAGAGGTTTAACATCATTGAAAGGAAATTGCATGGGTTTAGGCTATGGGCTGATCAATCAACAATGCAAGGAGTAATGATTCCATCAATTGCAATGGGCTGATTTATCAATCAATTCATGCTTGGTAATCATGATTCATTCCCACAATACTTGAGCATTATGGTTCAATCAATCAATGTTGAAAGTGAAGCTCAATACAAGAGTACTCTACTTAACCTCTCCTTCAGCAATAGGAAATGCAACAACAATTGAATGAGGAGTTGGAGAGATTAAAGAAGAGTAGTAGGAATACCTATTTCAATGATTGAAGAAGAAGACATTGCTTGAGTCAATCCTCAATCATAAAGTTTGATAGACCTTCTTCTTGAATCCAACAATTGATCAAGAGAAGAATAAACTCCATAATCCCACACATTAGCTCCAAATTTGATCCAAGAATAGAGTTTAGATCAAGTCTTTAGCTCCAATGAGTTGAATATAGATGAAAATCCCTTGAATCTGAAGCCTCTTTGATAAAGATTACAATGAAATTCTTCAATCCCTATCATACTTGTAGTTCAAGAGAAGATTAGACTTCAATCTTGAATACATTGCTTGGATTCTTCAAAATCTTGAATGCTTGAATTAGAAGAGAGATCCCTGGAGTGATTTAGAGCAAAAGCCCCATGAAATGGGAAAGAATAATCCAAGAATTGGATTCTTAAAGCTTGTTGCCCTGTTTTGACTCCATAGCCAACTATTCTTGAAGCTTCAAGTCCAAGAATGGATCAATGTCCGTCCCTTGAGTGTTGAGGAAGCTCCAAGAAGCTTGATAGAGTTAAACCCCCTTGATCTCTTGAAGAAATTTCAAAAAAATATCATTGTTGTCATACATCTGCCATAGCCAGGGTTTGAGAGGTCAAGAATGATCAAGAGAGTGAGAAATAGGTATGTGTGCTTGCTAAAACCCTTGAAGAATGACTATCAAAGCTTGTTAAGCCATAGCCAAAGCTTGTATTGGCTGAAATTTTTCGTGAAGGAGGGGGGATGTGTTCAATGCAAACAGTGCAAACACATCCTCTTGTACTAGAAAATGAAAGTGCTATAAGCGAAGCACTAAGCTACTTAACTGAGAGCTTATACACTAAAGAATCATGTCTTGTAGGTCATTTAAGCCATTGATGGGCCTGAGAGAAAGGAGAAGCCAAGATCCACCATGAAAGCTTGAGGGAAGCTTGAGAGAAAGAAGAGAGAGACACTGGTCCCAAAAAGCAATCAAGGTTTAACTCTTGTAATCCCAGTTTAAGCTCCAATAAAGGTCAAGAACCTTCAAAATAGGCCTCACTTGACCACGACCTGCTATTTCAATCAAGAAGCTCCATCTTCCTCAAGATTTCCTTCAAGAAACCTCCAAAATTAATCCCGACTTGTTGCAAAGAACTCTGACTAGTCACGGTTTAAACTGTACCAAACCCAGTGACCAAATCTTGGTACTCCACTTACCTGCTACATGTCCCTATGACTAAATTCTCCATGAAAATGACTCTTCCCATGGATCAAAGTCCATGCTGTGATACCAATTGAAATGAGGGTTACCACTTCAAAGGATATTTACACGAAGACTAACAAAAAATGCTGGATAACAAGAAATGTTGGAAACCATAGCTTGCCGTTTCTTAATTCAAGATGTCTTACAACTAAGAATTACAAGAGATGTTGAAGCCATGGAAGCTTGAGCATCAATTGATGATGCTGTTGTAAGGAACTCACCCCTTACAATGGTGGGGAAGGAAACACCTTCAAGCTCCAAGAAGTGGAGATGTGAAAAATTATTAAAAGATGATTTACATTGGCACCCTCTTGCCTTTTCTACTCCAGTCCAAGATGGGCTGATTTCCTAATTAAAGCAACATGAAAATTTCTTTATTACACAAAATGCACCCACGTCTTTCTCCTATAGTCATTGACAAGTAATATAAGATAGAAAGATCCCCCAAAGCTTAGTAGTCATCTTATTTTAGAGATCAGTATACACTAGCTATAGAGGAGTCTTCACTTGATTTTTATTCTATTCTAGAAGTGATTGCCTTTGTTGCTTGCCCATCAAGCAAGCTTCATATCTTTCCTGCATTTCATCGAATTCAGGTAAGTGTGCAACTATCCGCATGTTGTCGAAGGGTTTTCAAAAGCAAAGTCGTGACCACGGAGGACCTTGTCTAACTTCAGGATAGAAGATCAATCTAGCGAGATCAGATTCAATTTGAAAGCTCAATTTCAAATAATATGAGACATACAATCAGCTACATCTAATTGGGAGCATCTCCAATAAGCATCTTGACAAAAACTCTTGTCATATAAACAACCTGTCTCTCCCAAAGGAACAAAGTAATCTGAAGTAAGATCTAAGAGGTTGGAATAGGTTCAAGATGACATCTTTGTATTCAGGTACAGAAGAGTGATTTAACGGCAAATCAGACCAGATCCATCAATGGTTTCTCAGGAGTTTTGGAAGTAATGAGTGGTAAACATGCAGGTAATTGTCAATTTCGCACAATTCCAAAGGTTTTACCCAATTGTTTAAGCCTTTGTGAAGCAGAACTTGGTTGCAAGCAGTGGAAGATTACTGTAGAAAGAGTGTTTAATCAATACCAGAAGTAATGCGTCAATCAGCATCATTGTATCAATCGTTGGCAGTTATCATCTGGAAGCAGAATCTGTTATGGCTGTTCAGTAATTTCCACATCATAATCTGTCCTTCCTTTTTCTTCCCCCAAGCACTTTGCCAGAATTCTGCCACTTAGAAGTGCAGATAGCTCTGAAAGAAAGAACAGTGAGCATAAAGAGGACTTCTTTCTCAACAGGAGTAGCATTGAATTTCAGGATCTGGAAGCTTTCGAACAATTTTGGACCATTTTCCACACCATGTCAAAGTTTCCTTCTCTAGTGTAGAATTACACCTCAAAACCGTGTCTCAAGACTGCCCCGCTCATGAATCACAGAAAACCTGACAAGTAATGGTCTCTGCACACCACGAGCACATAGGAAATCTGCACATGTGAGGTGTGAAATATCATGAGTCACTTCAAAGAAGCCCTTTGCGCTGGTACCTCTGGCGTGGACAATACGTTCAGGAATCCTCTACTAATCAGCAGCAGCCAACAGAGGAGAAGAAGGAAAGAATTCCCAATTCTGCTGGGATCGTAATTGATAATCCCCCAGCTGCTTTTTGAGATTAGACCGGGTAATAATTTTTTAACGCACAAACTTGGCGTCCTCTCCTTATTAGCAATCATCTTTTTTCCCTTCCTGATCACTCTCCTCCTTTTTTCCCAGAAAAGCGACCTCCTCCCACAATAGCCTCCTCCCCTGTTTCACCGTTTTCAACAATTTGCCGCCCACCTCCAGTAATTCCTGTGATAAGTGCATTCCATGAAACTATGTCTTGAACCGGAAGCTTGCTGAACACCTGCCGTGATTCTGTAAACAAGCCACAGCTGCTGTACAAAGTCACAAGTGTGTTGCCAACATGAAGCTCTTTATCTAGTCCCCTTTTGTATATCTCTACATGGAGTTATCGGCCTGTATATAAAGCGCCTAAGGTGGCACAAGCTCTCAAACAAAGAGCAAAGTAATGGCACCCAAAGACACACCTTCCACTACCATTTGTTTAAAACTGTCTAAAATTTCTTCACCAAGCCCATGCTGAGCATAAGATGCAACCAATGCAGCCCATGACACTACATCTCGAATAGGCAACTGATCAAACACCTCTCATCCAACTGATCCACACTTTCCATACATGCCAATCAATGTGTTACCAACAAAAATGTTTTTTTTCCAGCCCTGATTTCCTCAACTCTGCATGTATTTCTTGACCTGTCTCCAAGGCTCGAGTAGTATCACAAGCTTTTAACCAGAGAACAACTAGGACAGTATCCACAGATATACCCTGCTCTTTCATTTCCTCAAAACATTATAAAGCCAAATTGCCCTCATGGTTATCAACATATGCCTTTATCATTACAATCCATGAGACAATGTCTTTAATAAGCATTTTGTCAAACACTTTTCGCCCTTCTGCATACAAGCCACATCTGCCATACATGTCTATCAGCATGTTTCCTATTAAAAGATCTATTTCTAATCGTGATTTCCTGATCTCAGCATGGATCTCTCGACCTGCTTTTATGGCTCCTCTACTGCCACATGCTTTCAAGCAGATAATAAATGTGACAGCATCTGCAAAAATACCACGCAGCTGTAGACGTTGGAAACATTCCAGTACTTCCTCATTGAGACCATGTTCAGCATATCCTGCAATCAATGCAGACCACACAACTGCATCTCGAATAGGTAGTGCACAAAAAATTTGGCATGCCTCTACCAGTGATCCACAATTGATGTACATGTCTACTAGTGTGCTGCCCATGTACACATCTGTTCCAAATCCCCTAGTAATTACTTCTCTATGTATTTGATAACCTCTTTCTGGAGCTCCTGTGATACTAGATGCCTTCAAGATGGAAACGAATGTGATGGGATCAGGGCTGCAACCTTCAAGTTGCATTTGTTTAGAACATTTCAGTGCCTCATCACCAAGGCCATGTTCCACATATGCTGCAAAATGGCCATCACTTGATTTATAATTTCAGCATATATTTGCACTATTAACAAATTGATTGCAAATGCAGTTCACTGATCTACTAGCAAATCTGACCAGATCTATGCCCGAGGCTTTATAAATCCAGGTAATCAGTGTCTTGTCTGCTCCTCCTGATGCAAATCTTTTACCATCCCTTGAATAGGCCACACAATACACGATATCTTTGTGCCCCTTAAGACTATGAACAACAACCCCTTACAAAGTTTGAATGTACAAGCTTAGTCTTTCTTCTTCCTCTTCACCTCCATTGCAAGATCCAAGGTAGATAGTAATCAATCTTCTAGTGCTTCTGAAACTGAGCCAAACTTCCCAAACATATCCACCACTATGCTTCCCACAAATATATTCACTTCCAAACCCCTCTCCACTATACTGGCACATAGAACAAAAATGCAAACACAACAACTAAGTATGTACAAAGTAACAAATGTCACACACACAACTTTTTGGTAGATTCCACACCTCGGATGCGCAGCAGTACGACATCCATCCCCTCTGATCCCGTGCATCCTCCAGATGGGCCAACTATCCATGATCATTATTGTCAAGATCCACGAACAGATCAATCTCTTCATTGTGTATTTTCAATATATCAACAAGATTATCTATCATATCATCTGTCTCTTCTATTGGAGTTTCTTCTCATTGCTCTTCTCTTGCAAATTCTTCCAATGCATAATCCTCATCATCTCTTTTCTTGAAAATCTTTATTCTTTTTCCTACAATAGGCACTCTAAGCACTATCCCATCCAATTCTGTGAGCTCATATGTTGTTGCATTATCAAAGATATGTCTGACTATGTACGGCTGACTATGTACGGCCCAAACCATCTTTTCACCATCTTCTGAAGTGCAGTATGCTGATTTTCAAGGCTGCTATCAAAGACTAATACCCAATCTCCCTCTTCTATTGCTCTAGGCCGCAATCAATGCCTGCTGTCAAACCTGTCCTTATTTCTTAGTCTAGCAACCTTCAACCTATCAATAGCTAGCTAAATATCCTCTGGTATTCTCTCCAACTGCCGAATCTGAAGAGCTAAGAGCTCCTCTCTCATCAAATCCTCCTGCCAAGGTAAAACTGACCAAGTCAAAGCACAAGTCTCAATCGGCATAACCGGTTTCTGACCATACATCAACTCTGCGGGCATATATCCAGTGGTAACACTGTGAGTCATACGATCAGCCCACAAAGAAAATGGTAGAAGTCTCGGCCATTCTCCAATCCGTCCTCTGCATGCTTTTGCTAATGCTTTCACTATCCACGGATGCCCTCTTTCACTCTTTCCATTTCCCTCTGGATTGTATGTTGTGGTTAGAGCCAACTTGATTCGTAGTTGAGAGAAAAACTCCCTAGCTTTATATGCATCCAATTCACCACGATCTGCAGTGATCTTACCCACAAAGCCATACTTGCAGAAAATTTCTTCCAATAAGAACTTACACACTGCACTAGTGGTCTTCGTTCTCAAAGGTCTACCCTCAACATGATTGGTAAGATCCTCTCTAGCCAAAACAATATACCTCATCTACCATAGACCCATAGGCATAGTAATCAAGTCAACTACCCACTTATAATGAATGCATAGCGGATAGGTTGGATGAAGCTCATCTCGATGATGCACTACGGAATACATCTAACAGTCTCTACAAAGGGAGAAACATCTTTGTACATGCCTTTCCACCAATATTTCTCCTTGGTTTTCTCATAAGTAGCCCACACTCCTCTATGACCAGCCCAAGGACTCTCATGAAACTCCCTCATCACTTGTAACAGGGTCTCTTTATCTCAAACAACCCGCAAGGGTAATCCACCTCTTTTCTTCGAGTGCTTCCAAAGAAATCCGTCCTTGAGGAAATAACCATAGGCTTTTCTTCTGATCTTCTTCAACTTTTCATCTGTTCATTCATCTCTTTTGCTTAGTGTACTAAGATATTTGCCAATCTGCAAAAACCAATCTCCAACATAGAGTTCTTCTATAAAAGCCACAATATCATAGGCATGGCAAACATGATCAACCATAGTGGCTGAAATTTCTGCATCATCCTCTTCTGCAAGTAGTGTCTCCTCATCATCATATCTGGCTCTAGATAGCATATCCGCCACTGGATTATCCTTCCCTGCTATGTGTTTAAATTCTGGATTTAATGACTTGATGTATGCAATCCATCTCAGCATAGCTATATCCGGAGTAGAGCAACTCGTAATCATACATATCAATGGCAAGCAATCTGTCTCTACCACAACTGAGGCTCCAATAAAATACTCCTTGTCACATTTGAGAGCCGTAACAATTCCCAGTAATTCCCTCTTGATTTGCGGATACCTCCTCCGTCTCTCGTTTAGGACTTTCGTCCCAAACCGAATAGCATACCTATTTCCATCTGCATCATCTTGACCCATAGCCCAACCTATGCCAATTGGACTAGTGTCAACTGTCAATACAATAGGCCTTCCGCAATTATAATCCGCTTTCCTGAGAATAGGAGCAATCAGCAATAACTTCTTCAATTTTCGCATGGCTCTAGTGTGGCTCTCATCCCAATAAAATTTATGCCCCTTTTGAAGCAGTTGATATAAACAATCTGCTATGTGTGCAAAATGGGGTATCCAAATCATGTAAAACACACAAGCTCCAATGAATCTCCGTACCTCTGAAGTGGTAGAACAATACTCCATAATCTTGCCTATAGCATCCACCTTCTCAGGTGAAGGTTTCCTGCCATAATACCCACACATATGTCCAACAATGACAACCTCATTTACTCCAAAAACATATTTTTGCCCTGATAGTGTCAAGTTCACTTCTTCTAACCTGGCCAAAATCTTTTCACAAGCTGAAATATGATCAGCCACAAAGTATCTGTATCCCTGCTCATTTAGACTCTCATTCTTCTCTTCTTCTATACACCCATTAATGGGCACATCATCCAAGAAAGGCATGGTAAGCTGAGGTATGTACTCACGAAGGACCTTATGCATGGCATTCATCATATGCGCAACAGAATTAGTGGCACCTTGAGGCAAGGTACACATCCTGACAAGCCCAATAGGAGTTCTCATAGTGGTTATGTCCCTGCTTTCCAAAGCCAGCAAATGCTTCTGCAAACTCATCCACAACTGGACCTATACCAACATTCCTGATAGTAACTCTGTTCACTGGCTGCATATCATGTATAAATCGAAGAGTACCATTCTTCTTTGGAACTGTAAACCACCTATTTGAGTATGGTGCAGATGAAGGCTCTAGGATTCCCATCCTGATTTTCTCATTCAACAAGTCAATTAGCTTTGACAGGTGTGCCTTAGGCACTGGAATAGGTCGGAGGTTCCATGGAATATGAGGAATAGTAAAGATCACCATAGGGGCAACAATATCTGGATTCACACATCCAATCTCATGCGACAAAAAAGCAAACCCCCTTCCATGTCACTCAAGCATATCCTGAAAGCATTGCTTCTTTGTGGGTAGCAAGAAATCACCATTTCCAATTTTTAATTCAGCAAGAGTCTCTACTGAAAATTTATGGCCTATATGCTCTAGATTCCTCAAAATTGGCTGCTTGGTAGCCCTCTCTATTTGCTGATCACTGTCAGGTGGAAGCGGTACAGCTACTGGCTTCACCTTCCTATCCACAGTCTTGTATTTCGTGTCAACCC
Source organism: Lygodium microphyllum (assembly GCF_053477565.2). Lineage (NCBI taxonomy): Eukaryota > Viridiplantae > Streptophyta > Polypodiopsida > Schizaeales > Lygodiaceae > Lygodium > Lygodium microphyllum. The sequence goes on from NC_141141.1 coordinate 25,437,843, forward strand.
TGGCTTCATTATGACCTCTGCATTACTCAAATCTTGCTGTAAATCAGCAATTCTGCACTCTGGTGGTTGAATATCCTCAACCCTTTGCTCTATGGACTGCATAAGAATAGCCCTAAACTCGGGATGCTGAAATATTTCAGCAGTAAACTATGTTGGCTGAAAGTTTTCAGCCGTCCGTGTCTGTGTAGGCTGATCATAATCAGCCGGAAACTCTGTTTGCTGAATTTCTTCAGCACTCAACACTTTTTGCTGAGTCACCTCAGCCTCTGACTCTATCTGTGACACAAAATCTGCAATTTCATTAAACATATCCAGGGATTGCACTAATACATTACTGTGACAACTCTACATATCACTTTTCAGCATATTTTCCATCTCTATCATTGTATCTGCACAAACCATACTATCATACATCCCATCTATATGCTCATCATCCTCTAAAATACATGCATTTTTCAAATCTTTCTCCTTCCTGCATACATACTGCCTGGCAGCTCTAGGCAACTTAGAAATCTTCTGATAACTCATCGAACTGTTTGTTGCTGAAATTCCAACAAAACTAGAGGAGAAAACACTGCTGCCAGGAGGCGAGAACTCCAATCTCCTCTGCTCTGTACCACCGTCATCTCGCAGGATAGCGGTACCTAATGAAAATCCGAATCCCTCACAGTGGGCAAAGGTGCATCTCGAAGAGTATCCCTGTTTCTAGCATGATTCATACACACAGTCATAAATTGGACTGCTCTCATACCATCTTTACTGCGAATCCGTGCATAAGCAAATCCATCATCCATTACTTTCGTCTCCATGCGCATCTCTGTGATGAATGGCTGTCCAAGAATTATGGGGTAAGAGCATGAATCTTGCACAAAGAAATGGAAATCCTCCTCTACATCTCCAATAGAAATCCTGACACTGGGATAGGCAGCATACAAATCACCTACAGTATTGTTGGCGGCTCTCATACGCCATCCATGCTCTGCATCCATAAGCCATCTATTACTTTCATAAACTCCACGAACTATGAGATTAATCTCTGAACCATGATCCGCCAAAGTGACATAAGGCACTTGTTTCTCTCCAATTTTTACCATTGTTTCTGTAGTTGCCCTAGCCCAATGACTCTGCGAAAAGTGATTATGCGGTATCAAGATAGGCTCATCAATTTCAGCATAATGCATAGGCTGAACCCTCTTCTCTGTCTGCGGAAAAACAGAAGCATTCTCAACCATAACCTCATCCTCATCCTCATCCAACTCCCCAATCAAAACTCCCTGTGTATCAGTAGTAGGCAATGCATGTCTTTTCCTCTTCAGGACTTCTTGGAACTGATCTTGAAACTCTCTTTTCTAGATGCCCAAAACCTCAGAAATAGTAAAAGTCACCTCATTGCCAAGTATCTTATCATTAAAGATTTTCTTCATGTCCATAGATGTCTTAATATCGGACATCAATCTAAACCCTGGCTGCTTTCTCTCTCTAGGCTCTTGCCTCTTTTCTTTCTTCTGAGCATCTTCCATCTGTCGTTCTGGCCTTGGTCTCAAAGACGGTCCTGCAGTAGGTGGAGCAACAAACTCACCCCCTCTAGTCTTTTTAGCTGCATTTGGATTCTCTTCATCCCTCTTACGCTTCTCCTCAATAAGTACATTTTCTCCCTGAGACTTAGCCAAGTAGGCATAAATAGTATATCTGTCAACAGGCAAATCCCAACCTATCTCAGATCTGATACTAGAGCCTGCACTAGTCAAAACAGTCTGTTGAATTTTCCCTTTGTTTACCATCTCCATAGCATAGGTCCATAATGCTGACTGATTCTCTGATCCTTTCTCAATCTGGACTCCATATGCAGAAGCATCTCCTCTAGCTACCACATAAGAAGTACGCGCAGCCATATCATCAACTAATTTCTTCATTCCACCTTTCCCAAAATTGGTAGCAAGCGGAGCTCCTGTTTCAGTCAACCAGATCTTGCCATCTTGTCCCCAAAATACCAAATTATTCCTCCTTGCATCTTGAAAAGATTCACAATCCCTGCAATGCTGATGGTCCGTACTGTCACACCAAATACATCTTCGATCTCTCCTAGGTGCACTAGGAGCACTCCTAGGTGCAATAGAAGCACTAGAAGAAATAGTGGATGCGGTCGAAGCAAACTGCTCTTTCAATTTTCCCACCAATTCTGCTTTAACTGACTCCAATGTCAAATCTGTTATGCCTTTGATTATGTCATCAAGAGAGGAAGGAATCGACAGAGCAGATGGTTTTGGAGCAGAAGGAGCCGGCATCAGTCTTGGAACAGGAGAAACAGGAGGAGTAGAAATAGTAGGCACTGGCATAGGCCAAGAAACTGGCTGAAGAAGAGAAGAAATAACCCGGGTAGAAACAGACATAGGAGTAGAAGACTGCATCGGTGTCATAGATCCATTCTATAAGCGGGTCTTCCATATCCGCCTCTTGGTCAAAGTCGAGACCGCATCCTGGGCATCTTGCCAATCCGTTTTAAGACCCATAGACTTCGTGCGATCCTCAAGAAGCTCTCTTAATTCTTCCTGAAGAGCAGGATCTGCAGCTTGCAAGAAAAGCTCAACTTTCTCAACATCCAATGCTCTTTGTTCAATGGCATCAAGCTGACTATACCTCTCTTCAAATTCTCGTATCAATTCTGAAGCAGCTATTTGGCATGTAAACCCACTCTCAGAATGACTGCCGTGTAGCCATCCCAAAGTCCTCAAGAAAATACTCCTCTTTCAGGGCCTTCTTAAAATCTTGCCAATGCAAATTTTGAAGAAAAAGATCAATCACTTTTGCCCTCAAGACGAGTGTGACAAGGCGAAGAAAATACTTACTCATAAGTCCTATTGGTACTCCAAAAAATCCCATCTTGATCTCATATGTCTTCAAATAAGCCGATACATTACGGCCATCAAATAGCTTCTTCTCATTTTCGACTGCTTCAATCGCCTTAGTTGCGCTGATTGCATTCTCCTACTCCGAATATAGTTGCTTTTGCTGAGACAACTGTTGTTGATCCAACTGCTGCTGTTGCTGCGTATACAATTGTACTTGCTGCTGATTTTGAAGCTGCATATACATAGACATATTCTGCCAAATCTACTTTAAATCATCCGTTGAAGTACTTGTAGCCGAAGTCGATGATGAAGCTGAAGTAGAGAACAAAACAGGAATCGTAGAAGAGGCTAAAACTGATGCTGAAGTATCTCCCATCCTGAAATTTAAATGCGACGCTTTCACATCGGGTTAACCAAAGATGTCAAAGGGTTTTCGAAAGCAAAGTCGCAAACACGGAGAACCTTGTCTAATTTCAGGATAGAAGATCAATCTAGCGAGATTAGATTCAATTTGAATGCTCAATTTCAGATAATGTGACATACAATCACCTACATCTGATTGGGAGCATCTCCAATAAACGTCTTGACAAAAACTCATGTCATATAAACAGCCTGTCTCTCCCAAAGGAACAAAGTAATCTGCGGTAAGATCTAAGAGGTTGGAATAGGATCAAGAAGACATCTTTGTATTCAGGTACAGAAGAGTGATTTAATGGCAAATCAGACCAGATCCATCAATGGTTTCTCAGGGGTTTTGGAAGTAATGAGTAGTAAACATGCAGGTAATTGTCAATTTCGCACAATTCCAAAGGTTTGACCCAATTGTTTAAGCCTTGGTGAAGCAGAACTTGGTTGCAAGCAGTGGAAGATTACTGTAGAAAGAGTGTTTAATCAATACCAGAAGTAATGCGTCAATCAGCATCATTGTATCAATCGTTGGCAATTATCATCTGGAAGCAGAATCTGTTATGGCTGTTCAGTAATTTCCACATCATAATCTGTCCTTGATTTTTCTTCCCCCAGGCACTTTGCCAGAATTCTACCACTTAGAAGTGCAGATAGCTCTTTGATTGCTGAAAGAAAGAACAATGAGCATAAAGAGGACTTCTTTCTCAACAGGAGTAGCATTGAATTTCAGGATCTAGAAGCTTTCGAACAATTTTGGACCATTTGCCACACCATGTCAAAGTTTCCTTCTCTAGTGTAGAATTTCACAGCAAAACCGTGTCTCAAGACTGCCCCGCTCATGAATCACAGTTGAAAACCTGACAAGTAATGGTCTCTGCACACCAGGAGCACGTAGGAAATCTACACATGTGAGGTGTGAAATATCATGAGTCACTTCAAAGAAGCCCTTTGCGCTGGTACCTCTGGCGTGGACAATACGTTCAGGAATCCTCTACTGATCAAGCAAAGGAGAAGAAGGAAAGAATTCCCAATTCTGCTGGGATCGCAATTGATAATCCCCCAGCTGCTTTTTGAGATTAGACTGGGTAATAATTTTTTAACCCACAAACTTGGCGTCCTCTCCTTATTAGCAATCGTCTTTTTTCCCTTCCTAATCACTCTCCTCCTTTTTTCCCAGAAAAGTGACCTCCTCCCACAATAGCCTCCTCCCCTGTTTCATCGTTTTCAACAATTTGCCGCCCACCTCCAGTAATTCCTGTGATAAGTGCATTCCATGAAACTATGTCTTGAACCGGAAGCTTGCTGAACACCTGCCGTGATTCTGTAAACAAGCCACAGCTACTGTACAAAGTCACAAGTGTGTTGCCAACATGAAGCTCTTTATCTAGTCCCCTTTTGTATATCTCTACATGGAGTTCTCGGCCTGTATATAAAGCGCCTAAGGTGGCACAAGCTCTCAAACAAAGAGCAAAGTAATGGCACCCACAAACGCACCTTCCACTACCATTTGTTTAAAACAATCTAAAATTTCTTCACCAAGCCCATGCTGAGCATAAGATGCAACCAATGCAGCCCATGACACTGCATCTCGAACAGGCAACTGATCAAACACCTCTCGTCCTTCTGAAAATTGATCCACACTACCCATACATGCCAATCAATGTGTTACCAACAAAAATGTTTTTTTTCCAGCCCTGAGTTCCTCAATTCTGCATGTATTTCTCGACCTGTCTCCAAGGCTCGAGTAGTATCACAAGCTTTTAACCAGAGAACAGCTAGGACAGTATCCACAGATATACCCTGCTCTTCTATTTCCTCAAAACATTGTAAAGCGAAATTGCCCTCATGGTTATCAACATATGCCTTTATCATTACAGTCCATGAGGCAATGTCTTTAACAAAGCAGTTTGTCAAACACTTTCCGCCCTTCTGTATACAAGCCACATCTGCCATACATGTCTATCAGCGTGTTTCCTATTAAAATATCTATTTCTAATCGTGATTTCCTGATCTCAGCATGGATCTCTCGACCTGCTTTTATGGCTCCTCTACTGCCACATGCTTTCAAGCAGATAATAAATGTGACAACATCTGCAAGTACTTCCTCATTGAGACCATGTTCAGCATATCCTGCAATCAATGCAGACCACACAACTGCATCTTGAATAGGTAGTGCATAAAAATTTGGCATGCCTCTACCAGTGATCCACAATTGATGTACATGTCTACTAGTGTGCTGCCCATGTACACATCTGTTCCAAATCCCCTAGTAATTACTTCTCTATGTATTTGATAACCTCTTTCTGGAGCTCCTGTGATACTAGATGCCTTCAAGATGGAAACGAATGTGATGGGATTAGGGTTGCAACCTTCAAGTTGCATTTGTGGAGAACATTTCAGTGCCTCATCACCAAGGCCATGTTCCACATATGCTGCAAAATGGCCTTCACTTGATTTATACTTTCAGCATATATTTGCATTATTAACAAATTGATTGCAAATGCAGTTCACTGATCTACTAGCAAATCTGACCAGATCTATGCCCGAGGCTTTATAAATCCAGGTAATCACTGTCTTGTCCTCTCCTCCTAATGCAAATCTTTTACCATCCCTTGAATAGGCCACACAATACATGATATCTTTGTGTCCCTTAAGACTATGAACAACAACCCCTTGCAAAGTTTGAATGTACAAGCTCAGTCTTTCTTCTTCCTCTTCACCTCCATTGCAAGATCCAAGGTAGATGGTGATCAATCTTCTAGTTCTTCTGAAACTAAGCCAAACTTCCCAAACATATCCACCACTATGCTTCCCACAAATATATTCACTTCCAAACTCCTCTCCACTATATCGGCACGTAGAACAAAAATGCAAACACAACAACTAAGTATGTACAAAGTAACAAATGTCACACACACAACTTTTTGGTGGATTCCGCACCTCGGATGCGCAGCAATGCGACAATGTGATAGGAAGATCCACTATTTGGCACCTAAGATTCATCCACCTTTGACGTCTAAGCCAAGGAATAAACCTCCTCAATCATGAAAAATAGCTCTAATGTAACCTCAACAATGTTTACAAAGTCTTTGCCTTTATTACCATTATTTTCATCACTCTAGTTCTTTCTATATTCCTTCACCATGTGATCACTCTCCCCACATTAGTGACACATTCCTTTGAACCTCTTCTTCCCATCCATCATCTTCTCACCTTAGCTTTGATGTTTATTGTGCATGTAGCATCTCCACCATTCCTTCCATAATGGATCTTTAGCTATATCTCTTCCTCTAGCAACATGGCCCATTGAACTCCTCAAAAGTGAGAAAAAGAGTTCTAACCTTTGTATTCAATGATGTGATTAGACCATCATACTTTGATGACAAATCTCAAATCCATTTCCTAGCCAACTCCTCAATAGTCTTCGCTATCTCAACCACTGCCATTTAAATAGTCACCCAAATTCTTAATGTGTGTGAAAAAGGTCTCCATTGCTTTCTTTAGAAATCTTTTTTGTTATAACTTGATTCTCTAGGTTTTGAAACTTGGTTTAGTTTCGTACCTAATAATGAAAACTTATCTTTCGTATTAAATATTCTATTATATGAAAGAAAACCTTTTGTATGAAATATTCTTTTCTATGAAAAAAAACTTTTCATACAAACGAATTCTTTCATACAAAAGATTAGTGCCTATGCTAGTGCTAGGATATTATACAAATTATTGAATGTGTAAAATCTATTGTTTAATGATACAATTGTACAAATATAATCTAGGTTTGGATAAATTTCAAGCTCCTCATTGTGTTATGATAGTCATTGCGAGTGGTTGAACATCACTTATTTAAATGTCCTTTTTCATAGATTTTTAAATAATGTGTAAATGTGAACCATTGATTTCAAGCATGCATGTGCTAGCATGATGGGTTTGGTTGGGCTCCCACTTGTGACACCTAGGTTTGAGTTCTTTGAAATGTGCACCCCTACAACTTTTGAGGGTTTTTGATCGTAAGTCAATTGGAAAACTCCTCACTAGCTAGCCTTGTTTACGATGGCAAGGGCCCAAGTCAATGTCTATTGTGACTCCACCTCTCCTTCCCTAAAAGTATGGGATAAGTTGCCATAGAAAAAGAGGCCTAACAAGTGGGTTGAAAGAATTAATCTCTCTCTCTCTCTCTCTCTCTCTCTCTCTCTCTCTCTCTCTCTCTCTCTCTCTCTCTCTCTCTCTCTCTCTCTCTCTCTCTCTCTCTCTCTCTCTCTCTCTCTCTCTCTCTCTCTCTCTCTCTCTCTCTCTCTCTCTCTCTCTCTCTCTCTCTCTCTCTCTCTCTCGTTGAATGAATGGGGAAAGATTATGTGCATAGTTCTCTCATGTAATTTGATCACACGCACACACACACACATCTCTATGGTCTTCATGGATGGGTAGATATTTCATGTAGTCTTTAATGGTAGCAAAGCACACCTTTGTAACAACATTTATTATGCCCACATGCCATACAGTGTAAGCAGGTTAACTTAGCATGGCCTTTTTACTTTTTCACATAATTGAAAAGCATGGTTTAACTAACATAAGTCAAATAGTTTTTTGTCAAACTAGACTACTTTTTCTAGAATTTTTTTAATTTAGTCTTATAGTTACATTATGGGAATCTAATTCACTAGTTGTTAGTCTTCAAGCACACTGGGTCCCTAGGGTAGATGTTTTGGGATATGATGTTGTTCTATAACTCCATCTACCAAAAACAACACACTAACATAGAGAACAATGTCTCCTTCACAAGAGCTTATGTCTTGCAATGCAACTTGACCATTGTCCATTCAAGTAGGTCCAAAACATTTGCATGGGAGGGTCACATTTTTGAAGGACCATAACAATGATTTGAGAAATCCATGCGACAACCACCTTTCTAAGTTGAAAACTAATAATGCAAATGTGGGTGATGCCATGGAAGATAGAGTCATGCGAAAGCATATGGCCACCCCTCATGAAAGGGGCCCTATATTTAATAGTACTAGAATGGAATTAGTACATGTGGATCATGTGCCAAATCAAGTGGAGGTAGCAAGAATAAAATTGTTGATAGATGAAACTTATAGAAGAGTATTGGTGGCAAAGGAGGCTTTAGAAAATTGGTAGTAGAAATTAGAGGAGGCAAGAGTGATCAAATTGAGTGAGCCAAGATTTTCTGCAACCATAGATTTGTTGAGGACCTAGATAGAGGCTACCAAAGCCTGATTAGAATCCCTACATGATTATGTGACATGAGAGACATTGACAGAGTAGTTAGCTTCAAGTGATCAATGTTGGATGTGCTCGGAGAGGGGTCTATAGATAGAGGTGTAGGCTCACTCAATTGAGGTGAATTGTCTGATTTCTTTGAATTACTTTCATTGTTATTTCATGTTCATGCAGTTTGGTTGATCGATTACCTAAATGCCTTTTATACACTGCAAATTGATATTGAGCTATAGAAGAATGCACTTTAAAGTTGCAAATGAAATACATAGTCCTGATAGAGATGTTGCATAGAGTTGAGGGAGGGCAAGCACCTTGATTTCTTCCCTTCACTATCTTCTCTAGTGCCAACTAACAAAGTTAGCATAACTCTGCCAGGAGGGTGTGCCACATGTGGGGTGTCATTTTATGTTGGTGAAGCCTCAATGTTAGTAGTTATGTCGTGCAAGCATACGTACCATGCCATGTGCTTTGCATCCATTTGTGCTACAAGGACACATTGTGTGTCTTTGTGTTGTTCCATGCAAAGTTCAATAAGTGCATGACAGAGTGTGGTGTGCAGCACCAGTTAACTGAGTCACAATACTATTACTAATGATAGTTAATAATAATTAGTATATAATAGTTATGAGTATACTGTATGTTTAGTACGTAGTATGAAGCTAATTTGTGACATGTTATTAGTAATATATAGGCTAATGGATAGCATGTGTGCTACTTATCCTATATGTGGGCTTGCTAACAACTGACATGTTAGCTTTAACAATTGACATGTACATACTACTTAGCATATATGCTAGCTAGCTAATAGATAGACTATGTGTTAGAAAAGCATAGTATTAGCTTGATAATAGTTAGCATACACTTTAACAATTGACATGTTAGCTTGTTAACATTTGCCATGTACATGCTACTTAGCATATAGGTTAGCTAGTTAACAAATAGCCTATATGTTAAGAAAGCATAGCATTAGCTTGATAATAGTTATCATACATGCTAGCTAGCATGTATGTTAGGTAGTTAATAGCCATGGTATATGCTAACTATGCTAGTTAGCATATACTTAACTTGTTAAAAACTTGCATATGTGCTACTTAGCATGGAGAGAAATAAGTTTTTGCTTTGGATCCAACAACACATATTAGGACAAATTGTTAACTTTCTATGTAGTACATTTTTTATGGTTGACACGGTGCACGAGACTATCCTCAAGAGGCACGAGATGATGTGTGTGTGTGTGTGTGAGAGAGAGAGAGAGGTACGTCTTGGTTAGTATGAAGAACTCATTTTTAAATTAGCAATGGTTACATACTAAGTGCTCACTTGCCCGTTTTTTTTCTTTACATATTTACTTTACTAGCACTTTACTTTATACACATGACATTCCCATTAATGGAGAAACACCTAAAAACCATAGCCCATAAACAAGGCCATTACTCATAGTAAAAGCGATTGGGGTTTAGTTTGAATCTTTTTGTGATGAAATTTTTCTTATCATTTCATGAAATGGGTGTGTTGCTAGTGGAAGGAGTAATAGCATATTTACATTTAGTGTCCACCCTAAAAGTGTGATACACCTTGGTAATGTAACAAAAATGTAAATGTGCCAAAAACATCTCGTTTTTTTTGTTTGGTGTATGGGGGGCATTCCCACTATGCAACTTGCCTAAAAGAGTCATAGGTAAAAATACATTACATCTTGAATGATATCATGTTTAGGATAAGAGACTAGTAGTATGACACTACCATGTTCTCACAATTCCATTGGAATACCATGCGACATAGTAAAAGTTTTAAAAAATGCATTCATACACCTGTTTGGGATCTTTGGGTTGGAGTGCCAAAAAGAATTTGCATATTTCGTATGTCAAAAATATCTAAGGTAATATTTTAAAGATATATAGATGCACACACTTTCTTGCTCTCTTTTCTCTCTTCATCTCATCTCATCACTGCAAATCATGTAGGTATGTTCCCTCATCTTCTCTCTATATTTCTTAGTTCATTTCATTATATATACTTCATCTCATCTCATCACTACAAATCATGTAGGTATGTTCCCTCATCTTTCTCTATATTTCTTAGTTCATTTCACTATATATACTTTACCAATATTATCTGGGTTGCACATGTATGCATGCTAGTTGAGTGGTAGTGCATGGCATGTCCATTATCATAGGCCTTGTGGTGCATCCATTGTGATCATCATCTCAAGTCATCATGGAAGCATTTGTGGAGTAGATATGTGTGCATCATGTATCGAGGCTACATCTAAATAAGGAATTGGATTATTGATAAATTAATAACTTAATGATTTTCATAAACAATATTGTATGTCACACACACCAATTCAATCTTTGGGACTATTCTATCTATCTCTCCCTTGAATTTCATGGTGCATAAATTACTAGAGTAAATCATTTGAATGTGCAAGATGAAGCACACAAACATACTTGAATGTGCCTTTTGAGTTCATCATGTGAAGGTATGCCCAATCTTTCTAGTGTTGTGATTGCCTTTTGGCATACAATTGCATGTTGTCACATCCAATTTGGTTTCTTTTTGGATGGTAAGGTTGTCCCAACTACTGTAAGATGTTGCATAATAGCTAATAGAGAAAACTCTAAAGTAGACCAATTAACCAAGTAATAGAAACATAGATGTCCTATGGTAAAGTGCAATTGCCTTTTGGCATCTATACAATTGCATGTTGTCACATGTGCTTGGGTTTCTTTTTTGGATGGTAAGGTTGTCGCTACATTTTGTAAGATGTTGCATAAGAGCTAATAGATAAAGTTCTAAAGTGCACCAATTAACTAAGTAATAGAAACATCAGGATCCTATGGCAGTCAAGTGTGTAATAGAAACACTAGTGCCCTATGGTGGTCAAGTGTGTGATACCGAGCATATCTCAATGAGGATATGCCAAGCATTGGCTTTACTAGATACTAGGGAGGATATATACAATGATGGATGCCATCTCTATTGAGGTGCATGTCGTTCCAAATCCTCTAGTAGTTTTATTTCTATATTCATGCTCTAATTTCCTAGGCACGACACCTGGTTCAATAAGCTTATAATTTAAAAAAATAGGTCAATACATGCATATTTTTCTAGATTGTAAAAAGTTGTAGATTGTGAATGTATGAATGATTTATTTTATGACATCGGATAGCTTCAAGAGTGTATTGTGTGCATCCCCCCTTCTAAGCATAAACATGTTGTAAACTCTCCTTAGTCCCTCTCAATCATCTACTTCCTCATGATAAACTATGCTTGCTAGTAGGAGTCTAGGAACGTTGCCGCTAGATCCAAAGAACTAGAGTAAAGAGAGAGATGCCGTTTGTTTTCTAATGCATTTAGCCAAGACTTGCATCTAGTTATATAGTTAACTTTCAAAACTCTAAATAATCATAGCCATTTATGCGAAATATTGGAATGCTTAATACCACCACTTTAATTTGATCTTATACCCAAAACTTCCTAAGAGTTACCACAATCTTTTATAAAGACTAGGATATCCCAATTAGAAGATTTATTATAGTGGAACATGATTTTTAAGAGCAAGCCCTTTGAATACCTTCTTCAATTGTATATTTTGTGTATGAGAACTTTATAAATTGAATTACATAATTAGATCTTCCTTATAAGGATCTTCAATGCTCTTGAACACAAAGGAGAACTACCCTTAACTATTACCAAAGTCTGCTCTTTGGGTCATAAAAGCATGTGGTAATGTTGGAGTAGTAAGGAACAATAAGGTGATTCATGATCATGTTGTCAGGGGTGGGCTAGAGTTGAATGTGGTTTTAATCAATCATGTTATTGACATGTATACAAATTTGTGTAACACTAGATGATGCACATTTTCTTTTCAACAAATCATCTAATGAAAAATAGTTTATTCTAGTACATTGATTCAAGGTTATGGCAACTCTAGTCAAGTGATGGCTTCCTACATTCCTCCATCCTACTTTTTGTGGTAAACCTCACCTAGACAAAAGGGGTTCCCTCTTCTTTTCACCCTGGTAACCACTATTTTTCATCCTCCAACACACTTTCAAAAAGTGTCACATCAAAAAGTCAATTTTATTTTTTTCCTCAAAAAATACATTTTTTAAATTTTCACCAAAAAAAGATTTTTTTCTCAAAATGTAACCAATCATATTGCAAGTTGGAATACTCATTTTCTATACAATGGTTTGCACTAAGATATCTCCCAATCAATTTTTATTTTTTTAACTCCAACTCGTGGTGCCTAAGACCCTCCAAAGTTAGTAACATAACTCCTTCACACTGCTTCTCTCAAGTACCACATTGGTAGGGTGGGCTAATTTTTGCCCCACAATTGAGGATTTCCAACCCCTCTCAAAAAGTATTATTTTTCATCTCTAAAAGTGACTAACTATATTATGTATTGATCTAAGCATTTCTCGTGCTTCTAAACCAATTTTACACTTTAAAAATCAATCTATATCATTTTCTCTCCTACTTTACATTTTCTAATGGAATTTCTTAAGGATGTAAGTAACCATAAGAGAAAAATAAATTTTCATATTTACGTAGATAAAGAGTATGCTATTTCAAAGGCCCCTTATAGCAAATATAGCCTAAATGCAACAACTACTTCCCAATATTATTTAGAGAGAAAGAAAACGTTGATCTTTAAATAAATTATTTCTTATATCCAAATGAGCCTAGCATTAGGCTTAATCAACCTTTTAGTTCTAGTTTTTTGTTACTCACTTATGTTGGGAATGATGAACAAGGTATATTGGGCTATTGCAAATTCAATGGTGGCAATATTCATATGCATCAATCATATTATGATGTGAAATACCCATTTTCTATATACTTTTTTACACTAAGATGCTCACAAATCAATTTACATTTTTTAAACTCCACACATGTGATGCTTGGGATCCTCTAGAGATAGTTGTATAACTACTTCACATTACTTCTCCCAAGTGCCAGGTTAGTAAGACATGCTAATTCTGGCCCCAAATTTTGACTTTTTTCCTCCCCTCTCAAAAAGTAGTCTTTTCTACCTCTAAAGGTGCCTCATCATATTATATATTCATTTAAGTATTTCTCATGCTTTGTTTTGCCTTCTAATCCTTTTATATCAATATTACACTAAAACTAATCTACACAATTTTCTCTCCTACCTTACATTTCCTAATACAATTTCTTAGAGACATAAACAACCATAAGAAGAAAGTAGATTTGCATATTTGTGTGGATGAAGAGTATGCTATTAAAGACCCCTTATAGCAAGCATGGCATAGATACAACAACTACATCCTAATATTGTTTGGAGAGAAAGAAAAATGTTAGTCTTTGGGTAAATAGTTCCTCATATCCAAATGACCCTAAGCACTAGGCTTAATCCACCTTTTAATTGCATTTCTCTTTGTTCACTTATGTTAGGAATGGTAAACAAGGTCTAGTATATTATTGCAAACACTTAACTGGAAACATTCATATGTGTCAGTATTATCAATCAATGCTATATAACACTCGTCAATCTTTGTTGCAATTCTAAGGTTCTTTAAATATATTGCAAAAATCTTGCAAGACTAGGAACATAAGTGCATAAGCTTGAAGAAGACTTGAATCAATACAAAAACAAGGAACAAGAAATAGTGGATGATCTACAAAGAAATTCATCCGTGGAGAAGGATAAGAGTATTGCACAGAGGCAAAGTTGCAAAGATGGAAGGAAAATCCCATGGACTACAAGAAAAGAAAGCATCCACTACTACCAATGCTATCACCATTCTTAAATGATGGTGCACAAAAAATATGTATGCAAGCATTAAGGTTTATTATCTCCCAAATCTAAAATTAATACATCCCTTGATCATGTGTTTCCTTTTTTAAGGATTTTTTTGAATGACACGAAAGGCCAATGTGAGTATCAAAAGTTGTAGCTTGTAAATACATTATTAAAACATAAGTATCTAGTTGTGATTTTGAGAGACCCTCAACATCAAGAACTCTACCTTGATTCTTTAAATGAGGCTCTTATGGACATCCTTAGTAATTTATCAGTGGAATAAATTCAAATATCTTGTAATACATCTAGGGTTAGTTGACAAGGTTATGAGGTCATAGATAACATGGTCGAAAATTCACTAGCTTACAATAAGATAAACCATATGGTCTTTCCTTGTCCATTTTGACTTAGATATATGCGATAAGAAAAAAAATGCATTAATTTGAGAATCAATAGGACAATACTTTTTTATCAAGGATCGTACAGAAGTCAAAGGAACCAACCCAAGAAAACAATTTCCTACGAATATGATAAGTTTAACAACATTTTTATTAACCTAGTTGGATTGCAATGCACAATAGCATGTTTCTACAACATGTAACGTACAAAAGGTAGTATCTCGTTGTGATATAATATTGGTAATAAAATACAATCCACCTATATTCTAACATGTTTTTGTAAACTATGTTTATCTGACACACTTCAACTTTCGAGCTCATTATTATGAAGCTTAATGAATGCCAAATTTTAAAGAGACATAAGCTAGCTTTGGAGTTCATTATGAAACTTGATGAATGCCAATTGTGAAGGGATGAAAGTTGAAGAGAGTAGGTCTTATACTAATGAAATGGCCTCTATGCTAAATCCATAATCCTCATTCCTCCATTTAGTGTATAATCAAAAAAGAAAATTTGGTGGCTAGCAACAAGCTAGAATGTCTAAGAAGACGCATAATATGTTGTCATGGATCTTTCAACAAACACCTTATCTTGACATCATTGCTAGCAAGCAAGCAAAAATATTGTGAGAAGCTCTATGTGGAAAGTATCAAAGAATTTAATGTCAATTGGTACTTGGGTGGTGATCACAAGACACTCAAATATATATTGAATTGTGGCACTAAGGCATCAATATCACTACATTGTCTATGATATATGAAAACAAACAATTGTCTTAAGTTCTTAGAACGTGTCATCTAGAATGGAGGAGCATTGGTGTGCAATAGAAAGGTGCCACCTACTGGGTCATATATGGATAAGAATTGGAAACTCATATTTCCAATTGATATCATAATATTGATTTATGTACTCTACATTGCCTCATGTGCATCTTTGACAAGCTTTTAAAATTGCATATAAATTTATGTGTATACAATGAAACCACCTTCTAGATGTTAAGTAGCTATGGAGAACATTGAAGAGTTATTGAATTCCATAGGTGTGCATGGAGACAAGGTTAAGATCCAAAAATACCAAAAGACATCAAGACTAACTTATTATTATGTAGCCCAAAAGATATCTATGAGTGGAACAAAGGCCAAGAGATTCTTAAGTAACATGACCAACAAGTCCTATAAGTTGAACTGGATGCTTTGGAAAGATCTATACAAATGTAGTATGGATTTGGAAAGAGATCCCAACATTAAGAATGCTCGTACCAAAGTTTGGCATTTTTTTGATAAGTTGGTGTCCATAATGTTGAAACCCTCAATAAATTGCTCAACTCAATCTAAATTCCATCAAATGTTTGAAGATATTACAAAATTATTTTGTATGGAGAAATCATCTTATCGTGCTCATGATGCATATTTCAAGAATACTTGCTATGGAGGAGGTCCAAAAAAAGTATCTGCCTCATTGAAGAATACTTGCCATGGAGAAGTCACATTATCGTGCCCATGGTGCATATTTCAAGAATACTTGCTAGGAGGAGGCCACAAAAGAGTGTTAGGATATTTGATGCATATAGGAACTAGGTCTAAGAGATGCGGATGGATGAGGTGGAAATCGAGGGGGTCACACACAAATGGATGGAACACATCCCAGAAGCAAAGAGAGGGAAGAGTAGTATAACTGAAAAGCTATAAAACAATATACTTACTTCATTATCAATTATGAAAATCTACTTTGTGTCATCATGCTTTTCTACTTGTTCTTCTTTCTTCCCCCATAGCTTATCTAATCCACTTGCCTAAACCATGTTTTGAACATAGTATCAAAGAGTCCTTCCTTGAAGTTGTGAGGTAGAGAGGCATCCATAGTTGCACAAGCTTGAAGGAGTTCAAGACCTCAAAGAGTGTTGCTTAAGAGGCTCAAAGCTTGGATATTGAAGGTTTGAAAAAGGTGTGGAGTCCGATTCTATGAAGAGCAATATCTACTTCATTGTGTTCATTGCATACTCGAATCTATTCTTGAAGGGTGTCATTATGAAAGAAGGAGAAGGCTTGTAGTCATTACAAGCTAGTTCCAAGCGCAAATCAATTGGGATTTTGAATTACGATTGTTTGGCCAAGGGGGCTACTTAAGCCCAATGCTTAAAAGACTTGATTCAGATAAGCTAAGGGGCTGCTTAACTTGAGAAGGGCCCTACTCATAAGCTAGGGGGCAACTTAAGGACAAGCATAGGACCTACTTGTATGTTGTCAAATAGAGAGGGAGAGAAAGAAGGATTTATGCTCTTATTGTGAAGATTTGATGCATCAAATCTAATCACCTACTATGTGAGGAGGTCGTCATCAACTTCAAACACATCGAGAATATGTTGAAGGGTTGACGCAATCAACATCATTTTTAGACAGTCACATGCAAAAAAGAATAAGACTGTTTGCATCAAATCTAATCTCCTACTATGTGAGGAGGTCGTCATCAACTTCAAACTCATCGAGAATATGTTGAAGGGTTGACACAATCAACATCATTTTTAGACGACCACATGCAAAAATAAATAAGACTTTTCTTCTTAAGTTGAGCAATCTTTAACATTAAGGTTTTAAGAACCCACTCTCATAAAATTCCCATTCGCACTTGATGATAAGCAAACTGGTTTCTCATTGTCCCTAATCACACTATTTGTTGTCTCAAAACTAGACATTGTAAAAGAGAGTCTTTTCATGCATTGATTAAATATGCTTCCAACCTTCAAAATATTTCCAATCCTTGTATGGAGTTAGACATTGTTAGGTATTTTTTTATAAGCCTGATAAGACCTCTACATCATGTCAACACAAGACGTTAATAAACTTACAGGATTTGGGTTCCACACTTGGCAATCAGAAATGATGTATCTTCTTATGCCAAAGAGCTTATGGGGCATTATCATTAGGAGAGGTGCAACAAGCTCGAGAGAGGAACATGAAGAAAGCAACAAGAAAGCATTGGGATACATATCAATAGGCTTAGGTAATGAATGCATGCACCACATGGATGGTAGTCTACGTGCAAAGCTAGCATGGGAGAAGGTCAACAAAGTCTTTAGCACCAAATCTAAGTATTCTAAAGTGAAACTTGCAATGCAACTCTATAATTTGAAGTTCAACCCTAAGGAGGATCTCACAAGTCACTTGGACAAACATAAGAGTATTAAACAACAACTGGCTATCTTGAAAAGAGCACTATATGAAGACCATTTTATTAGCAAGTTGTGATGTAGATGGTTATCAAAATCTAGTTGAAACATTATCTAATATGGAAGATTTAAAGATGCACGACATTGAGGCATCCTTACTAGAGAGAGAAAGCAAAATCAAATCCACTGCAAGCACTACAACCATTGCTCGAGACAATGCCTTCATCACTACAAGAAATTCATGGCTTAAATGCAATCATTGTGGACTAACTAATCATGAAGAAAAGAATTGCAAAAACAAAGGTAACCATCAATGCACAATCTATAGACACTTTGGTAATTTCAAAAAGGAGTGCTACTCAAACCAAGCAAACTATGCAAACAAGCCACTTCAAAATCATGATGTATCCAATGAATCCAATAATGTATCTCCAAACAATCGACATCTATTGTAAATCCTACAATTATAATGTCCACCATTGGTACTAATGATGTAGCCAAGGGAACAATATCCCAAATCAATCCAAAGTTATTTACTTACATCTTGTTTTTTGACACACCACATACTTCTGAGTATGATAGGAAACTTAAGGGGACAATATTATTTTTTAATCACATCCTTAATGATAGTGGCAATTGGTAATGACCACCCACACATCAAGGGGGGGGTCTGTTAGCATATTTGACGCATATAGAAACTAGGTCTAAGAGATGTGGAGGGATAAGGATGGATGAGGTGGCAGTCAAGGGGATCACACACAAATAGATGGAATGCATCCCATAAGCAAAGAACAGGAAGAATAGTATATCTCAAAAGCTATAAATCAATGTACTTTCTTGACTATCAATTATCAAAATCTACTTTGTATCATCATTCGTCTCTACTTGTTCTTCTTTCTTCCCCCATAGATTATATAATCCTCCTGCCTAAACCATGTTTTGAACAAAAAGAAGCTACCTCATTGAAATATTCAATTGGTCTTATAGATGCACCTTTGATCCTTCAATCACATAAGAAAATGCAAGGGCCATTGCTCTAAGAAAATCTAGTAGAAACAAAATATGAGCTCACAAAATGAAAGATAATGGACTAGTAATGTAGCAAATACATATGCACTCAATAATATATCCTCCCCCATCTCTTGCAACTACCATATCCTCGCCCTAACCTCTTCTTTGCAGTTTAGGTTTACGGCATGATTAGTAGATTGGAGAGAGAGAGAGAGAGAGAGAGAGAGATTGGATTCATACTCAAGTGGATAGCAAAAGTGAATCCAAAATGGACATGGCCATTTCATACACAGTAGATAACTATATGATTTAAAAGCAACAACTATACATATATCAAATGGCAATTAGTATAGTGAAGAGATAGTTGTCTTAGTTTCACAACCTCATTTGTTTAAAACCTATGAAGTGCACTTGTCACTTTATTGTTAGTTTGGATTCCTCGTATGATGGGATAATTTATTTATTTATTTTTATATATTCTCACCGTGTGGTAGAACTCTTAATTGAATAACTAAAAATGTCGTGTGCATTGAGTAGAAAGTGGGTGGGTAACTATTACAATGACACTATCCTATGAATGGGTGGACCTAATCAGTTTGTTCCTAACACAATATATAGGAAAAGTATTGAATGCTTGACTACTTAGGGTTAAGTCTGAGAACCCAACTAGCATTGTTTAAGGGGGCCGAAGTGAGATTATGTTGTAGTAGAGGGATCGATATTGTTACACCCTCAGAAGACCAAGAGGAAACAATCGAAAAATCAGAAATGGAAGATAGCCTAAGGCAAGAGAAAGGCACACTCAAAAAAAATATGAAGACATGAAGAGCAAGAAAAAGTCTCAAACGTAAAAGAAAGCACACAATAATAAGCACACCATGATATGCTAGCAAGAAAATCATCGGACACATTGCAATTCATTTTGTAAAAGAATGATGGGCTCCCTCCCATGCAAATTGTAAAGAATGAGAGGCACCGGTTGAGACCTACGCTAATAAGGAGAAGAAAAGAGAGTAGAGGAAAAAGGGGATGACCATCCAAGGAAGGGATAAGGGCATGTATAAAAATCAATAAATGAATGAAGAAGCTCATTCTTGTGTGTGGCCAAACTTTCTCTCTTCTTGCTTTCTTCTTGTGCATGAGAGAGGAAGAGAGAAAGTGTGAGCGAGGGAGAGAGTGTGTGTAAGGGAGTGAGGGACCATGGAGAAGCTCTTCTTCTCCTCCCTTCATCTTCATCTTCTTCTCTTTCTCTTTCTTGCACACGTGGCTATGGAGACGGAAGCTTGAAGCTTGGAAATGGAGCTTGCTTGAGGGTGCATCTTGAATTGTGGAGCCATTGGCGAATTCATGGAAGGAGGTACTCACTTAGAGTCGAAAAGGTAAGCTCACTACATTAGTGTGTGAAAGAGTGTGCACGGCTATGTGAAAGGTAGCCATAGCTCTCGGCTTGAAACACTTTAAGCAATTGCTGTTTTAAGCAATAAGCAATCCGTGGAACTTGTTGGTTTACTTGCAAAAGCGACGACAAATACTTAGCTCCCTCTCGTCTCTCACTCTCTTTGAACCAAGAAAGGTACTAAATTGCTCTCGATTTTAATTGCTTGCAAAGTGATCCTTATTGGTGGGACACTAGGTTGCTAATAAAGGCCAAGAATTCACAAGAATGTCAAGTCAATCATAGTGGGTTGAGATTGTAATGTTTCACTAGAAGATAGACTCGAAAATCACTCGAACAACTAACTCCATGAATCCTATGGAGGTCCAAATGGTGCTTCTAAGGAAAGATATCTAAGTGCATTAGAGAGACTATGGACTCAAAAGGGCCCTTTAGCATAGGAGTAACTTTTCTAATGCCAAGATATTTGAGCTAAACCAATGACAAAGGGGGTGGTATGCATATTTTATCCACTTGTTTTTTCCCCCTTAGACCCACCACAAGTAAGCTTGTCCATCTACCTCCACTATACATCCTCCCTCCCCAAACTTTTATCTTTGATAACATGGCTCTTATCTTACATGGGCCTCATATGGCATCCAAAAGTGAAGAAAATTTTTGAAATTTGTCCTCCTTTCCCAAAAGGCTCCTTCTTCCTCCAAAAACTCATTTTAGAGTGTATAGTTAAAGAAACACTTTTTTTGTGTGTTTCTTTGAGAAGTGCTTCTTTTTTTGTGTTCTCCCTCTCCATTCTCCACAAATCCATCTATGAAATTTTTGCCCTATATCCTTTCTTCCACAATCATAACTATAGCCACAAAGTCACCATCGTCATTTGGTGCTCCATACCCACTATTTGCCCCTTTCTTACAATCAGCTCCCTATCTTCTTCTTTCCAAGAACTACAAGTTTCTTCTTGTTGAACTCATTCTAATGGCATCAACAAGTCACGAATGGCATCCTCCAGATTATGTCAATTCTATCTATGTTCATAATGCAAATGATGAGCATGGATAATGGATAAGAGCACAATTCAAAAAAGATTTATGAATCTACATGCAACTTAGCGCAACAGGTCCTGATTAAGGTATCATAATTTATTGAAAAGTTATTAAAAATGCAAATTTCTTGAGTTTAAAATGTTAGGAACGGTGTCTTAGTTCCAAAAAAAAAAACATGTTTACACTCCAAAGGATTTGAAGCTTGCCTCCCATAATATATTTCGTGTATTCGCATTTAATAGTAAGTCTCTATTGTAATACTCATTTTCTTAGTTATGTTGCTATAGACTTATGAATTTCATATACTTATATGTATATTCTATCCTTACAGATTTCTTTCCATCAAATTTCATAGAGGAATGATCCTTGAAGAGCCTAACTGAAACATATGAAGCTTTGCACATTGATGTAAGCAAAACCTTCATGGTGATTGGAAAGTCTTCACAAAACCTTCTCAACTCTTAAAAAAAAATTTAATGAGTATAAATATCTTATGCATATATCTCTGAATCTATATGGTGCTCTTGAACTTTTTCATTGCTCACCATTCAACTCAGTTGAGTGGGTGATCCCTAATTAGTGGGGTCAATGCAGCTACTAGTAACAAATCAATTGAATGATATTCATAAATTCATGAAGTTCTCGAAAGCTTCAAGATCCATGGGCCTTCCTGTGTTTGTGCCAATCCACATTTTCATGCATATTTTCAAGGCTATAAATTCTCATCATTGTCCTATGTTCATTTACAAAGCTATAAGTGAAGAGTTATTCGCATCTATTTTTGGAGAAGGTTGGGATAAAGTGGATGGTGTGCATAAGAGGCGATATATACTCATGTAGGGTTTCGTTACTTAATTACACCTTCTTCACTACATATGTGCTTTGATCATCATGGTGGATGAAAAAAGAAGGCAATCAAATCCCTTTAGAATCCAATGAAGATGGGGGTCTGAACTTCAATATTAAAGTTCATATGCCAAATAGGTCAGTAGAGAAAGTCTCAGAGAACAAGTATCGGAGCTTATTAAATGTGCATGAACAACTAACTCTAAGGGGAGTGTGGGTACTAGTGAGGGGTCGAATGGGATACACACACTCACACACACACACACACGCACACACACACACACTCTCTCTCTCTCTCTCTCTCTCTCTCTCTCTCTCTCTCTCTCTCTCTCTCTCTCTCTCTCTCTCTCTCTCTCTCTCCAACTACTAGACTATTCTTTCCCAATGGACTACTTCCTTGTCTACTAAATTGCAATACCCATGTTGAAATAGTAATGTGGAGAGGGTAAGTACTCCGGTCTACAATGTGGGCTATCATGTTGGTAATCATGTCAGCTCTCTCATAACCAAGAGGAACTGTGAAGGAAGGAAGAGATTGTGGCAACCATGTCAATCCCCTTACCTATTCCACTGTGAGGAGAGAGGTGGGTGGCATCATTTGCATGTTGATGAGCACATGGAGCTAATGAGGGCAATATGACATGCAATATCAAGAGAGGGAATGATGATAGGCCCATCAACCATAGGATAATCATGGGGGGGTTCCTTTGCATTTGTAACAATAATGCTTAGTTCATAATCTTTGAATTATTACACTAAGCATTATCTTTGTATTATTAACCTTAGCCTAAGGTATTTATAACCTACTAATTACACTACTTTGATACTCGACCAACTAAGTTACTAACCCTTACTGACTTGGCGTGTCAAATAACAAAAATGACTAACTTATTGATAGACTAATTTATATACATATATATCTATTTATTCATTTCTTTGTTTGTTTGTTTAATTTTCCATCATGGCAAGTAGTATCAAAGGATTTACTCGTATTAATTATTCACCACTTATGTGAGATAAGACTCGGGCATCTCACACACACGAAGTATATATAGATTTAGTATCACTATGAGAGGGAGGTCCTTGAGGACGAAGTTATAGAAAATGGAATATTATTCTACATAGGACAATTGTACCAACATAATTTACCAAGGCTCTTGGGAGTGATTAGCTCACTTAACATCTTCATGGACTCCCCCAAGTAGTTCACTTTTGGGTGGACATTAGGGGATGTTGGGAGTCACATAAATACCCCTTTCTCAATTACTTGCCTATGCTCCAAGTGCCAATCATTGTAAGGCTCCCAAATGAGAAGAGGCCATGATGGACACTCCAAATTGGCAAGTCTCCAAGTTTAGACACTAGAAGGGGGTCTAACCTTGAAGACCAAATGGTCTGTATGAATTGGGTGAAATGGGAAAGTGTGAAGGTGGTGATATACATGAGTGACGAGTTGTCAAATGCACCTTGTCCATTGGGTTTGAGGCTAGCCCCTATTCTAGATCCTAGGGGGTAAGGGTCTAAGAGCAAGAGCCCTCAACTCAATCGTATTAGGGAATATTTCCTAATACGACTACTATATATTATATTGACTGGACCACATGGGAGGTGAGTCAAGGCAAACCGCCTATGTGTCTATAAGTACTCCATCTCCAACATTATATATACATAAGTAATGCTACACCCCTTTATAGCATAGCTATTGAATGCTCATACCTTCAATATCATATGTCCTCCATCTAACATCTTTCTAAATCACCATCAAAGCTCATAAGAATGCACACACGTGGACAAAGCTTTCAATCATTAGTTATATCAATTTGGTAGAAGAGAACATTTTTGTTCTCCTATTATGCCATGCACTTGTGTTCACAACTATCTCCTGTTGTACTTTGTTTTTTGTTAAAACATAAGGTTAGACAAAATGTTCCTCAACATCTACACAAATAACAATGCTAAAATGTTCCTCAACATATACACCAAGGTTAGACGAAATGTTCCTCAACATATACACAAATAACAACAAATCTAAAATGTTTTTCAAATAATGAAAAAGTTGCAAAGAACCATGAGCAAATAAACAAACAATCAACACGTAGTACTACAAGCACAGTACACAACAAGCTCAACCTTGACAAATAAACTTCACATCATATTCTTAAACAAATATCCAAATTCAAATAGGTACACCTAGAGGTTATAAGTTCTTCACAGAACAAGCACCAACAAATAAACACTATCATGTTCAATGACAAACAAGACCAATCTCCTAAACATCAAATAACAAGACAAAACAAGCTAATGCTAAAACATATAACCACTCGTTCAAGAACTATAATTGACCACTTTGTTGCATGTACAAAAATATATAAACAACAAAGATTAGTCATCTTAAACAAACATCAACAAGCACATAGGTACATAAACCAAACAAAACCTTAACCTTCAAGAGAAGAATTACATGAGATCGAGAGCATTACCATGAAGAC
Organism: Lygodium microphyllum; assembly: GCF_053477565.2. NCBI lineage: Eukaryota > Viridiplantae > Streptophyta > Polypodiopsida > Schizaeales > Lygodiaceae > Lygodium > Lygodium microphyllum. Next base: position 25,462,460 of record NC_141141.1, read on the forward strand.
AAGGAAGATGAGACCTAAGACCCCTCTCTTTCTCCCTTGAGTAACATTTACAATTTTCTCTCCGTGATAGACTCGTGCATAAGAGGAAAATCACACAGCAGGATTCACTGTGGGAACTCGAGGTGAAGAAGCAAGCCACCAAAACCCAAAAAATATGGAAAAGGAAAAACACAAAAATATGAAGTAGAGCCCATTCTCACTACCAAAACAATCATAATTGCTTGGCATATTGTCCATAATGAGGATCCCACCAACAAAACCCAATAATAAGTTCCAATAAACAACACATCAACATCTAAGCCTTAAATGGTTCCCCCGCGTCCCCCCAAACAAGAATTGTGACCTTAAAAAGCTTAAAGCCATTTATTTCTATTAATACATCTCAAGATACAATACAAAATGACCATCAATTTCCCCGTTTAGAAGAAGTAGGGCCCCAATCTCCTTTGATAAAGCAGCCCTTCAATCCTTCACATGAAGGGCTCAAAGTAATGTATCAATATACCACCAAGTACTAAATTGTAGCCTTGCAGCTAAGGGTCTTAAATAATGACAAACAGCTTCCGAAGAGAGCTTGCTTCTGTCGGATGTCTCCATATGTACAACCGATTCAATTTGTGTGCGTATATATATATATATGTGTGTGTGTGTGTTTCATAGCTACTAGTGTTATTTGGAAAAGAAGTAATGAGATGGGAAATGCAGGGATCTACTTTCCATCCATTTTGCCTTGAAACCCTCGTAATTCCCATCGAAGCTCGCAATACACAGGTCTAACATTTTCCTTCTTGCCATGCCTTCACTGTAAAATGGTTGGGCCCGGAACTCTTCTAATGGCATCCACTGATCACAGAACCCACACACACTGCAAGGTTAGCACTTGTTATTGGCTTGACGAAGAACACTAAATAAGCTATATGAGTTCACCTTTGCAGCTTCGATCTCTCCATCTTGTGAAACTATCTCTAAGGATAAAGGACGAAGAGCACACAAGAAATATAGATCTGATTTGTTGAAAGACACATAATGCCCATGTCTGCACATCGCTCAGCCAACCAAAAAACTATTTAAGACAAAACAATTGAAAATGTATCTCTCATTGGGTACAGATCTGATTCGTTGAAAGACACATAAAACCCATGTCTGCAAAATTACTCAACCCAACCAAAGATCAACTTAAGCCAAAACAATTGAAAGTGTGTCTTAGCATGGAACTTCCACATTATGATTGATCAGATGGACAGTTATGGATCCACCAATCTCAAAAATAACCTCAATTCTTCACTAATTATGATGAAAACCGTTGTGGTTGGGCGTCTGGCACATTTTTGAGCTCACATGGCAGATTTCTTCACCCATGTTCTCTGGAATGGAGTTTTCTTGGAGCTTTTTATTAGTTGCAAAAGTTATACATATTGGAAAAAGGCCACAACTGAACCCATGTAAAAGCATGGTTTTGCACTGTGATAAGGTACTGTCTTGAGCAAACACTGCACTGTCAACATAGTTTCGACGAAACTTGCTAAGTGAAACACAATTTTTGTCCCGTCCAAAGTCATCACCCTTTTGGCAAAAAACAACTGCATGCAGATGCACACATAAGCATTCACATCATGGCACTGATTGATAAGCTTAGTTAGGAGAGCTAAAGGGGAGGTGTCCCTGCTAATTCAATGTACAACTATATGGAAGCCTGAAATACCAGCATCCCTACCAGAGAGTGACGGACATACAAATCCATAAAGAAAAAGGATATACTGTAACTCGTCTGTGTCCTGAATCCTGCTAGCCATCTAAATACTACTTAAACAACATAACTTGCTGATTTCAAGCAAGCTTCAAGGTATAAAGTTGTTGATTGATTCTCTGTTGATAACAAAAGGTTTCTCTAACTAACTTTTTCAGGTACAAATGAGGCGCTCTATGTAAAGGTATACCCAGAGAGAAACCACTCAGTAGTGGAGCTAAATAATCTTGACTGATTTGCAGTCATTATGGCTGTTGAGAAAACTCACTTCTTCAGGTGAAGTAGAGGCAAAGGTCATCCTGCTCTCTCACCTTCATGTAAGGCCCTGCAGCCACCTTGCCAACTTCACTGCCCAGCACTCAGCTGGTACTTGCACACTTCCCTTCATCCACCTGCTACTCCATTATCACAGGGAACAGAGGGGACACAGGCCCGGAACGCAGGGATCCTGTCCCGAAACGTGGGACCCGCCCCCAATGCATCCTGAAAAAAGCATTCCCTGCCTTTCTAATGTGCACCCACTGTACACTAACTCATAGGGGATTGACTGTAGACTTTCGACTTCTTTTATGGGAAAAAAGCATTAATTGACTGTACCAATGACTGCCATCTTTGGATATGACACCTCACCTCCAACTGCCATGTCTCACACTGTAGATTACAGATTGCCTTCACATTCAAGGGCTTACAAATATGATATACAAACACACAAAATGGAGATGAGCTCTCAACACACCAAGCATCAACAAGCAATTAAGATACTACCCTTATACAGATCATAGGTCTCGATAGTAAGAACAAAGGACACGAGGCACACTAATAAAACAATGGTTTGCTAGGCAACGTGATTTTTGAAACATCATTTTGGGCACTATATCAGCACAAACAGCAAGAGTTAGCTACGAGTAAACTAGCTTCTGTTTGGCACCATATTGCTTAGCATGAAGTAAAAATCTGCTTCATTAGAATCAGCCATAATCATTGGCAGCATTAGCAACTTTTTGTATCAGGTTGCTATCAACTGATTATTGGGCTTTCCAGCATAGAAGATTGTGCTCCCTACCAGTTTCGTAACTACAACACAAAATCATGGCCCTATTTGCAGGCAAAAGGAGCAACCCCTTTTTTGCTTAAATGGCCACACAATAATATGCTTTATTGAAACAAATACTTTTGACACCAGTCATATCAGCAGGATTCTAATACCTTCCTTGTGTGGTTGGGTGTGCAGGGGACTGCTGGCCTGGGGGGGGTGGCAGCATTGTGCACCCATCCTCACCTAGCTGGGTATGTGGTTTCTTGTGATTGTGGCTGGGTTTTCTCCAACATATTATTAATAGAATTCTCTTTTGTAGGGGAAAAAAGGCTGTACAAGAGGGTAATTACGCACAAGTGATCCTTCCCTTATGTGTTTGCTAGCCAGCTTCTTATTAAATGTCTTCCTCCTCTCTTCAGCCTGCATGGAATAGTGTTGAACTGCTGCTTCTCTGTCTAACTCCAACCTCTCTAGATCCAAGATCCTTTCTTCTAACTTCTTATCTTGATTCTTCTCTCGACCGGCTACTAAAACACTAAGCTGGCCAGTTCTACCTCTATAGGAAGCAAAGTCTCTTGGCCATAGATGAGGTGAAATGGAGTATAGTTAAGTGAGGTTCTGAATGAAGTCCTATAGGCCCAAAGAGCTGCACTCAATTTTTTATCCCAGTGCTTGGGGTGCATGTGTACTTGCTTGGTAATTATCTTACAAATCAGTCCATTCACTCTTTCGACCAAACCATTACACTATGGGTAGTACGGAGTAGAATGCCTGCACTTGATTTTTAGCCTTTTCATTGGCTCCCAAACCCACTCTTGAAAAGTCTTGTGCGTAATCAAACTAGTATCTTCAATATAAAATTCTTCCCTTAGTGTCTTATTAAAAGCTACCCAATCAGCATCCTGTAACTATAGTTCAATAATCCATGCTTTCAGTTCATGTACAATAACATGTACAAAATACTGGCTCCATGTAGGTTGAGCCACCCCAAAGAATTCCGTCTTCTGAGCATAGGTATGTACATATGCAGATACATTCCTGCCATTGAATAACTTCACCTAGTTCATTACCATTTTGAGAGGCCTTTAACAGACTTGATGCAGCTCTATTTCTACTGTTGAAAAGCTCCCCATACACTCCCAGCACAGTGTTGAGACTTTTTAACTTCTTGATGTTCATTGACTAGGATATTTAGCCAATCTTTTTGATACAAATATTTCTTTTATTTTAAGCCTTTTGCTGTCAACCTCAATACAAACATTTCTTTTGTTTTAAGCCTTTTGCTGTCAACCTCACTCAATTTCTGCACATAAAAGAGCAGCATTCAAACTTAACTGTTTGAAACCAACAGAATGTGATCTCAAGAGAAGCTTGAAAAAAAGGAACCTTTTATGAACACAAGTTTTCCAAAAGTCTCTCACCATTGGCTCCTAATTTCTTTTTTGGGAAATCATAGAAATCATCAGAGTAACCAAAGCCATTCCTAGAAATGATTGGAATCAACTAGGCCAAGCCCACAAATCTTAGTTTAATTAAAACACTTTATTATTTTGCCTTATCTTGAAATTGTGTAGCTGAAAAGGAAACCTCTGTCAGTCTTCAAAAACATGTTTAAACAGTGAACTTAGGTTTAAGATGTTCATTATGTTGCTTATAAATTACATCAGCATAATTACATATTAAAAACAGAAACTGGTAAGTTAAGAAAAGACCTGAAACCAACAACTTCAATGAACTCTGTATCAACCTGTAAAAGGAAAATATATCATAGACACAACTTAGATAATGCAACACCCAGATACTAACTTCATTCTCAGACACATTATGATTGAAGTGGTGACTCACCCCAGTTTCTTCTTTTACTTCTCTTACAGCTCCAGCACAGAGATCCTCAGCCTGTTACAGGTTGAAAATTAACAAATATCATGTTCATACCTCAAAGAAAGTAAAATCAATCGTTTTTAGAAAAGTTTCATAATGTTTTGCAAAGTTCTGCTCTGCAAAAGCATGGTCTGAGATGAAAGTATCGAAAGCAACCTGCAGAAAAATCACATGATGTGTTTGGTCCTCTTCTTTGTGTGTGTGTTTGGGTCGGGGGTGGGTGGTGGGTGGTGGGTGGTGGGTGGTGGTGTTTAGAGGGTGCGGTTCATGTGGAGGGCATTCATCATCGCTTTTCAACCACTTCGCAGAATTTCATTGATTTCCCATCTGCAATCTGCCTTCTCCTCTCTGTCTTTCTGTCTTATTTCTTTCCCCACTTCACCTCTTTGCTTGCTAACCTTAGTAAAAACCCAGCTAGCAGAAAACTCCTCTGTTTATCATTTTTCCTTCAGTTCTTTAGTTCCCTTTCCTTTCCAAACACCCCTCTAGCAGAAAAAATCATTTGCTTTCACATTCCAAGCATTCGCCTTGCCAAAGACCTATGAAAGGCAAAAGAGGGAATTGACTGCTGCTGCTGCTGCAAACCACTTAGCTTTTTGACTTTCCCATAGACAATCTTGCAGCTTGGCTTTCAACAAGTATGTTGCAAATTGACGCAAGATTCCTTGAATTCATTGCCTTTTCTCTGCAGTAAGATTCAAAGGGAAACACTTTTGCAAGATTTAGAGTCTTAGAAAAGGAACAATAATTGGGCATGTGCCTCTGTTTCAGGAGGCAACAATGACAAAGTAATAGTAATGCCATTGAGCAGTTGTTCGTGTAGTGTCATAGCAAACCCTACAAGTGAATGACACATCTCATCTCATCAACTGTGACAACTGAGCAACCTCCTGCACACCACTGCTACCAAACCTCTGAGCCACCTGACAGCCGCCCCTCTGCCAACCACTGCCCTTGTGCTGCCTTGCTCCTTCACCCACCCCTGCACAGCTGGCGTGCTGCCCTGGTATCCACCTGTAACATGCACCCCCTGCACAGCACTGTCTGCAGCCTGCATGCAACCTCCTCCAGCTGCCACCTGTCCCCTTTCTACCTGCCTGTCCATCCCTCCCTGCTGTCTGCTGCCACCTCCAGCCTCTGCCCACCTGTTCACCTGCACCTGCCACAACCTGCCTGCTTTAGCTCTGAAGCCCACTCCAAAAGCACCCCGCCACATGCACCCCCCCCCTCCCAACAAAAAGAAGACCCAACTTTCAGGCACAAAAACCCAGCTGCTCCCTCCCTTTGCAGCAGCATTCCCTCAGTGGTCAGCAGCCCACACAGGAGGTCCTAGAACAAGCACACGCAATGGAAACATCTAGTCTGCTGCTGGAGCACTCTGCAGGTACCCTCTAGACACATGCTTTGCGTGTTGCCCTCGCCAAGGAATAGCTCCAGTCAGTCTTTGGCACTGAGAAGGAACTGGAGGAGACCATGATCTTCAGACGGGTTGTGGGCCACTCTCCATCAAGGGAAGACCATGATCTCCAGTCCATGATCTTCAGACAGGTTGTGGGCCACTCTCCATCAAGGGAAGAGCTTCAAGATTGGCTTCAATCTACCTTGCACATTGGCACCACATGGATAGCAAAGGCGGTGCTAATGGGGCAAGGCATCTTCATGGTGCGACTCACTTCAGCAGATGCAGCAGAGGAGCTAGTCGACAACTCCCCATTGTATCCTTGAAGGGAGTTATCTATATGATTCCAAGGTACAATGGCTTCACAGTTGAGAGCTTGGTGCTTCATAACAGGTTTCTCCAATACCCAATCACCCTCCATCTTCCTTGGTCTTGCAATCAAGTATGGCCACAACTGCTGGAGGATTTTGGGCACACCTTTTTGTCATGGTCCTTCCCCCTCATTCAATGATGCAGGGATGGGTGTAGGTGTACCGAAGGTAATGGTGGCTGTGTCAAACCCAAAGAAGATCCCTAAGTTCCTGGAGATTGAAGCAGGAAGACATAAGTTCCTGTAATAGATCATAGTGGCAGGGCAGCCTGGACAGTGTCTTTGTTGTCATGAGTTTGGGCAGGCACCAAGCCTCGTAGTGTACAAGCTTCAGGGCTAAGGCCACAGAATAGGCAACCCCAAAGGTAGACGCCGAGGCAAGAGGCAGCCAGGGCCCCACAAGACCATGCAAACCCAACAGCCTCAGTCAAGGGTGGGTAACTGCACTTGCTCCCCGGCCCCTGCCAGCAAAGTTCCCAGTAGCAACGGTCCCCCCTGCCTTCCCCACCACGAGAGTGCAATCATACTCCTCCAGATCCCCCCAAACTCCCTAACTCGTCACACCACCCTCCATCCTCGCCCTCACTCTCTGCTTTGATACAGCACCCTCCACCACCCAACAACCCCCCCTTGCCATAGCACTCCACTGCCCCCTTGACCACTCCACACTCACCTCCACCTCCACCTCCGGCTACTACCCCCACTCCCCCTCCAACACTCCCCACCCTTAGCCTCCACCCACAAGTAGTGACAAGCCTCACACGCCCATATTTCCCCCCGACAACAACCAAGCGGCCCTTCCCATGGTGCTTCCAACACCTCTGCCTCAACAACAAGCCACATCTTTCCACGACACCCTTAACTCCTACCATAGGAGTTCTATAACTACAACCCCTGGACATACATGAAAGTTGTAGGTCAAGGGGAGTTCCCACTTCCTTTGGAGGTGGGAATCTTTGTAATCTGCAAGTCCCAAAGTGGCACAGCACATCTATTGGCCCCTCCCAATGGGCAAAACTACTCTTTCCAAATTTCCCATTTTGGCACATGGACACAGGTCCAAGAGGGGGTCTTTAGAGAATAGGTGTCTGGGCATGTCTCAATGGCTTGGATGTCCACATGTAGGTATTTAGAGAATAGATGTCTGGGCCTGTCTCGTAGTGGCTTGGAGGTCCAAGTGGAGGTCTTTAGAGAACAAGTGTCTACTATCTAGGCATGTCTCACAATGGCTTGGAGAGCCAAGGCTCGAGTTATTTCTCAAGGGATGACCAAGATGCATGATGGACATTAACAAGAGATGGGTGCAGAGCTCCTACACCCCAATATCCTCCTCTGTGCCTCACCACAACGGTGATTATCATTGGGCATGATTGAGTGGCTTCTATCCTACATGCAGAACCATGAGATGATTGTTTTAGGGAGGGTCCTATGGGTTAGGCTAGACAATGGGGATTCGTGCATTGGAATCCTCAATGTCTATGCACCCACCGAGGTTCATGCATGTACAAGCTTTGAGCTCAAGATTGTAGCTAGATTGCAAAAGGTGGACTCCATGGTTGTTGGAGGTGACTTCAATAACCTTACGGCCTTCGGATCAACAAGACCAAGGCATGGATTTCCAAGATATGGCAGATGAGGAGCAAAAGGTGTGGGAGGCTTTCATCTTTACAGCAAGATCTCGTGATGCTTGGGGGGACCTAGCAGTCCGCAGGCATGATGGCTCCTTGGATTTCTCTTGGGGAACATGCAATTGGGTTATATTCTCCTAAGAGTAGCTAGATAGGTTCTATGTGAGGGAGTGGGGTTGCACACAAGGAGGGTAGGCGGGACAGCTAGCAGGGACCACCTTGTCAAATCATGCTCCAATTCTCCTCACACTTGAAGCCCTCACTTCAGCCCTTGATCCCCACTCCTATCGTATCCTAAATTCAACCTACAAATGTGAGGTGAGGAGACATTGTTCAGCTTTGGACTAGGGAATGCGCACAAGATGGAGGGATTGCAAAGGAAGTAGCAGCAGCCTTGGGGGAGTCAAGCAAGATTTGTCAAGAGGCAGCCCTTCAGGCTCAACAACAATGTTGGTAGGAGGAGAGGGCCGTTTGGCAGGAGTCTCCTAGCAATCCTACCCTCCAAGCCTAAGAGTCGTGAGGACAAACAACTCTCACGAGCCTACAGTATGAGAGGTCAGAAAACTCTTTTCACAACTTAGTTATTTCTAAGGCGCGGAAAGGGGACAATGTGTAGAGAACTCTCCCACATGCACCAGCTATGCACCTCAAGGGACCAGATCCACAATCTCCGTGACCAATATGGAAGGATTCGATCATGTCCTAAGGAGATGACAGGACTCTCCACTCAGCTCTACAGACAGCTTTTTCAGCAACTCTAATGATCTAATGTGGGCAACAGGTGTGGGACTGCATCCCATCCCTGACAACTAAGACTAGACAAGGAGCATCCTGGACAATGTATTTGCGTTCTTTGAGGCCACATAGTGGACTCAGCAGAGTGGCCAATGGATGGCTATGCTCCTAAACTTTGAGAAAGCCTATAACAGGGTTGGTTGAAACTTCTTGTAGGCATGGCACAACTAGGCTTCCCTCAATAGTGGATTAGTGATGTGTTTGCACTATACATGTCAGCCATCACCCGAGCAAGGGGCAGAGTTTTGATTGGAGCAATCTGTCCATCAGGGCTGCCCTCTAGCCCATTACATCTTCATATGATTTACGAAGGCAATGTTCTATTTCCTTTGCTCAAGAGTGAGTGGCCTGCAAGGCCTTGGGCTACCAACGAGGGCTGAGACAAAGCTATTGGACTCAAAGTATATAGATGACACAACCTTCTATGTTTAGGACAATGAGGTGATGCTAGAGAGAGTGAGACTAGCACCAGAGGTGTACTAGCCTATGGGTCAACCAAGTGTTTCGGGCAATTACATCACTTTCTGATGGTATTTCTCCTCAGCATGTGTGGTTCAATAACGCCACCTACCGCAAAACTTCCCATGGGTCAAATCGAGTGGATCCAAGGATTCTCATTCTAAGGTGGCTTGGGAGACCATCATCCATCATCACTCCAAGGGGGGCCTAGGATCATTGATCCAGAGTATCAGAGTCAAGCCCTACAAGGCAAGCCAGTGGTTTTAGGGCTTAACCCACATGGACAAACATGGGAAAGTCCTTCAAGAAAGATTTTAGGAATCCAAACCTCGGTTAGGTGGAGATTGGAGACTATTCTTGAGGTGGATCTTCACTATAGCACCAACCAGACTACCTAAGCAGTGTTTGTGTAAGATCCTAGGGTAGCGACCCCCAACATGCTAGGAGGAGATTGACAAACACTTTGCCATTCGGAATCCACACATCTGAGATCGTGATAGGCTACTACAACTAGGAGAGCGCTCTCACATCCAGTGAGCTGGTTGGTAGGTGGGCCCTACCCACTCTGTTAGGATCTGGAGGGATGTCTACAGGTTCCCGGATCAAGAGGTCCTATAGCAGGCTTCAAGATGCCACAAAGGGATAGAGGCCAAGGTAAGGGAGATTGATGCAGTGATCCCTTAGGATCGGTTAGCACCTCCCATGCGCTAATAAGAAAGATGGTACTGAGCACAGAAGAGAGTGAGAATCAGAAGGGGGGAGTAGATAGCATATATGCGCCATACGTTCTCTTGTGACTCTTGTATTTTCATTCATAGTAATTAAGACAATTCCCCATTAAGAAAAAAAAAGGACTATATGAACAGCAAAACAAACTTCAGAAAAGGGCCTAGAATGTTGGCAGGCTGTGCGTTAAAGGGGGTTGCAGAGCAACCTTGGGAGACAAGGGCATGGATTTAAGTCGATTGAGGTTGCTCGATTTGGAATTTCCAGTTTTGATTAACACCTTGGGATGATTGCCGTCGGCTATTGCTGCCTTTCTAGGGGTGCCCAGGGCTGAATACCGGATGTACTTTGTCCTGATACCTACGTTAGGTGAAAACATATGCAAGAATAAAGAGAGATGACAGAAGAAAGCAGGATAGATACAATCAACTGGATTGATTGGTGCAAGCGTACTTAAAACAGAACAAAGTTTGTGTTCAAGTGTGTTCACACACTAGAAATTAAATAAGACATACTGAGCATTTCACATACCTGATCGATCAAACCAGTAGGCATCTTCCAAACACCTGAACCACGCAAAGGGCCATTCTTCTCTTGTACCGCTAGAACCTGCAGAGAAAATATCACAAAACGTCGTCATAAGGAGATGAAAGTTTGAGCTTTGATTCAAAGCATGACGGTAAAGCACCACAACCAAGAATTCACATTATCAGCGTGATCATTATTCTATTTTCTACCTCTCTGAACTCATTCATCACAAAGGCACCAATGCCAACTTGATGAGAAGCATTTGGTGGAAGAGTAGAAGGAAATTCAGGAATCCAATATGTCATCATTACATATGTTGGTTCTGCATGATGGTATACAAATCCTTCCTGCAGTCGACATTACATCTGAGACATCCCATAAAAGAACGGCTTATTTGCATCTCTGTTCCTAAACTCCACATGGGGTTATGCATAAATTTGTAGTTAACTGATCATATCTTTCTCAGATCACAAAGTTATTAAGAGCAACATCAACTCTTTACCTTTATGGCAGCAGGCACAAATTCAGCTTTATGTATAGGTAATTGCAGCCAAACTCCTCTTTTTCCCTGAGTAGTACATAAATTTTACATGCAGTATGTTTACAATCGTAATCAGCAAACAAATCTGTCCTAAAATACCAAGCTATACAAGAACAGAATTTTGAGATCTAAAACTTACTTCAAACTCGAGATGTTATAATTAACTACAGTAAAGCTTTAGCACATCATGCACATGACCAACAAGACCTCTATCACCAAAGAACATTTCTAATATACTCACTGCAAATGGGACTGGAGGAATATTAAGAAACTCCATTAAATATAGTTGTCAAATAAAACACGCAGGAACAAGTGTTATTGGCATCTCATGTTTGTGAGCCCTATGCTGAGTTAGTGAGGGATATTAGGAGCTCTGTCCAAGCTTGATCATTAGGTCCATTTGGTCCAATTTTTTATCACTGTCCATATTGTTAGAGGTTTACTCATCCCCTGGACAGGCATTGGCAGTTTACTGTTGTACAGTTAGTACTCTCGGGCACAGTTAAACATTTCCTATTTTCAGGTTGGACAGTTCTGTGCAGTCTACAGGTCATTTCCAGCGTATCTAGGCAGTCAAGCAGGCCAGACAGGCTGTGCAGGAAACCACATGGCAGCCACATTTGTTGCGCAGCATTTTATGCTTTATTGTATTCAACGATTGCTTTTTGGGCAGCAGTTGGCGAGTTTTTAATTGGCCAACTTGATTATATTTTGTGTGTATTTTTCTTGCCTATTTATAGGCAGCCTGCCCCGATCATCATTCACTTGTTTTTCAAGTGGAGAGCAAGATTGGCTCACGGAGATACATTCGACAGCTTGTGTACACATCTTCCTTCTTCATTTTAGCAATCATCTACTGCAAATTTCTACGTTCTGTTCTCTCTTTTCTCCCTCCTCCTTCTCTCATGTTCATTTCTTTTAGTCCGGTCATACGCTACCGCATTCACTACACTCTGACATGGTATCAAAGCAACATTGAAGGGCAAATTGATCATGGGCAAAAGTGAACGAGAGAGTTCAGCACGACAAAAGTTTGTGTTTTCAGCATCGAAGGCTGAGGCGAGCAGGTGAAGTGCGGGAAAGGAGCTAAGTTTTTTGCAGGTTTTTGCTGTTCATGAAGGAGAAAAGGCTGCGTTTTCAACCTTTTCGAGCAGATTTTGCGGCTGCCCTTGTTTCTATGCAAGTTATTCAGGTGACAATGTCACCTGCTCTTCCTTCTGATCAATAGGTCAATGCGGAGAATTACCGCATCTAGTGGGTAACAATGCTTGCCATCCTAAAGTCCTATGATTTGGTGGAGCTTGTGACACAGGCTATAGACCGACCTACAGCTCATGATGCCTCCAAGCTTTCTGTTGATGGGGAAACTGAGTTGATAAAGGTACATGCACATTGTGATAAACTCGATACCCACATCTACTCCTTCCTCTCTCTCTCTTGCACTCCAACCGCGATAGCTCACATCGAGCATTTGAATGTTACTCGGGAAATATGGCTCGAATTAGACCATTTGTACAATCAAATGAATGTTATAAAACGAGTGTCTTTAGAGGTACAAATGCAAATGTTGAACCCATCCAAGTCTATTGCCATGGGGAAGCATGTCAATAAGCTTCGGCAATTGCAAATGCAGGCCTAGAACATTCCGCCTTGATTGCTTCAAGGTGGATAAATATGCGTGGGAAGGAGTTGGTTCTGATAATCATGGACCACAAGGAACAACTCAAAGGTTAGAACGCTCCTATGTCAGAGGCATTGGCAAGACAATCTTTCCAACAAAAGGGGTAGAACAACAACAACAAGGACGAGGAGACCAAGCAAGATAAAGCCAAGGAGTCTACTTGTTACATTTGTGGCAAGACAAGTCATTGGAAGAAGGATTGCCCGAACAAGCACAAGAAGGACACCAAGAAGGAGAAAATGACAAAGGACTCAAGGGCAATGGCTGCTCCTTCATTGGCCATCTTCCTCCATTAGGAGGTGATTAAGGATGGTCCTCCAACAGCCTTTGATGCAACAATATTGGCCCCTCAACCTTGTGAGTGGATTGTGAATAGTGGAGCTTCTCACCATATGAATCCTTCTATAGACTATTGCTCACATGCATCCGATGCAATAGCAAGTTGCTATAGGTGACAACTCTTCAATCCCTATCAAAGGCAAAGGTGATATGCAACTGATTCTAAATGGACAAGCTAGTGCCCATACATCAAAAGTTCTCTATGTGTTGGGTTTGGGATATCATCTTCTTTCAATGAGAAAGATTTATGCTCTTGATCTCATGGTTGAGTTTAATAAGGACTGTTTCCGAGTTCTGGACGGCAATTCTTGACATGTTCTCTATGCATGTCATGAAAAGAATGGATTCTACAAGATACAAACTTCATCAGCCTTTACTTCTCTTCTTCTCTCTTCTCAAACTCGGACCGAGCTATGGCATGCTCGTTTTGGCTACCTCAACTATAAGTACCTTCGCAAGGCAACTCTCGGACAACTTGTGCTTGGATTGCCAAAGATTGAGGTGAGCCACCCACCATGTATGTCTTGCATTTGTAGCAAGTAGCATAAAAGATGTGATTCCCAACAAGGCTTCACGTAGGGCTAAGCAGCCCTTGGAGCTTGTTTCAACAAACTTATGTGGACCGAAGCAGATAGAATCCCTTAAGGAAAGTTTATACTTTATGCTAATTGTTGATTATTTTAGCAAAATAACTTGGGCATATTTCTTGGAGCTCAAGTCAAAAGCCTTCTCACATTTTTAAGGACTGGTTAATCTTTGAGGAAAACAGGTCTGACAAGAAGCTCAAGACCCTCTGATCCAACAAAGAAGGGGAGTTTGTCTCCAACAAGCTAGTCAAGTTTTGTATAGATTGTGGCATTCACCAGGAGTTTGCCAACACGAGCACGCCTCAGCAGAATGGCATATTGAAGTAGAAGAATCGCCATGCGATCTAGATGGCACAGACTATGATGGAGCATTAGCAAACACCTCAATGTCTATGGGCCAAAGCAATGGCCATCGTCGTCCACATCCTTAATTGATCCTCTACATCAATCCTAGTTGGTGTGACACTTTTTGAGGCTTACTTAGGTCAAAAGCCGAATGCGTCTTATTTTAGGGTGCTTGGATGTGATGCTTATGTTTACATCCCGAAGAAATAGAGAGACATGAGGTCAGCAACAAGATATTACTTCACTTTGGGTACAGTACAATCTCTTGGAGTAACAAGAAGCAGCCCAATGTTGCCCTCCTCCACAAACGCAGAGTATCAAGCGGCATCTTCTACCACGTGAGACGGTGTGGCTATTGTTAGGAGAGCTTGGTGATCCTCAAAACGATCTTACTACACCGCATTGCAAAAATGGGAGTTGCATTGCTTTGGCAAGGAATCCCCTATTCCATGCTAGATCGAAGCCATTGAGATACAATACCATTTCATTCATTAGAAGATCCTCGATGAGACAATTGATATGGTTTACTGCAAGACAAAGAATAACTTGGAAGTGTTTGTGCCAATCCTCCATTCTGGGGTACCAACTCCTTGATGCTCTCCATTATGGCACTAGCCCCCTTGATACCTCAATCTCTGTCTCTGTATATGAGCCAACAGCTCAAGAAAGACAAACCACTCTCCCACTATAGAAGCTACTTGTGAAGAGAGCCTCCCCCAAGATAGGAGGGTCCACCTCTAATGGTGTGGCCTCTCTTTGTCCTAAGTTGCTGATTGAAGAGAAGTGACTGCCTCAACTTCTCTTCAACAATGGTTGGGTCATCTCGTGAAGTCCTGCAGACATTGATCTCCACGCCCATACAATAGATGCAGCAAATTTGACCTCAAAACCAAATTCCCAGGCCCTGTAGCTCAGATGTGCTAAAATATTCAATGTGTCCTAGACTGCCATGGTTCTCCATGAGAAAGAGCAATAGTAGCTTCTTCCACGGCTCCTTGCCTACAAGAAGGCCCCTCACAATAAGCTTCACCATCACCACTTTGCTCTGACTATCTAGGTCAATAATCCCCAAACTGCCCCTAGATCTAGGCTAAACAATAACATCCCAAGCTACCTTAGCCCTCGTAGAGCTACCATCTCCACCTAACCAAATGAAATTCCTGATGAGTTGCTTCACCTCGCCAATGAATGACCTAGAGAAGGCCCAACAGGAAGTCATATACCACATGGTGGCTAACAAAACCCAGTCTGCCTCTACCACCCTGCTTGCTAGTGATAATTTTTCTACACTCTAGTATAATAACTTCTACCTTATGGTAAGTAGTAGGAGTGCCAACTGCTTCTCTGAAGAAATACCAATGCCCACATGGCAGCCCCAGTATCTCACTGAAGTGGCATGGGAGACCAAAGTGAAATTCTCGTGCAGCTTCCACTCTAACTGCTGAATGTCACAAACCCAAAATCCATAGGATTTGTGCCAATTAATAAGAGCTCTTGAAGCTCTGCAAAAAACCTCCATTGCAGCTACCATGTGGTTAAATAGCAACCTAAAATACAAAAGCCAAACAATATCCAATCCTCCTGCTTTGAAGTTCATGCATTTAAAAGCAAAAGAATATTCCTTTCAGTCCCTATGCTTCCTTCCAACAGAAGTTCATGATAAAGAATCCCTAAGGGGGAAAATGCAACCATTTTTAAGGTTTGGCTCACCACAATTATCAAGTTAGCTAAAGCAGTGAACTCCTTGAAATTCAACAAAACTAACTGAGCCTGATTATACTGTTAATTTTGGAACTCTAGAATTTTATGCATGCACTTAAGTTTGTGATGAAAGTTGACTTGCATGTTCTTCTTGTTTCATTAACTAAAAGCACAACCACTTTGATAGGACCTTAAAGAACGTTTCTGTCTTTCAACTACCCCATCATCACAACTTTTCAATTCTTTTCATATATCTCCCAGAAGAAAGATGAAGATGCTGTTGATTGATATACTCAACCAACTGCAGTAGGCTTGCAAGACTTAAGAGCTACATTTAAGGTTCAACTTCAGTCCTTAATTGAGAACAAAATACACCCTTCTGCGAGTTCTGGATTTCTAAAACATTACTGGCAAGGACCTTTGATTGAGTAGTGCTGCATACCTGAGTCTTCCAGTAAGAGAGAGATGTTCTGAGGCAATCTATAAACTCATCCACATCAGCCGGCAAACCATTTGGATTAACAATAACACCATCGTAGCAATCCTCTTTTGCTTCAAGGACAGATGACTCCTTTGGCGGATTGTAAAGGGTGTTGTTACCATTTACCCCTTTCCTAAACAGTTCATCATGTTGCTGTAAATCAAAGATGTTGTGTGCACGAGATGGCTGGTAAATGATCTGGGTTCTTTTGTATGAAGGATGAGCTGGATGAGCTTGGCAGAGAATAGATCCTGCAAAAAATAATAAATTTAAATGAGGGAAAACAAAGTATCAATCTGAGATGTTTAATTACAGATTACAAACATTTAAGATCATGCAAGGAAAAAAAATAGAGGGACTCGTTGACAGATACTAATGGTACAGAGCATGAGAACAAATGTGTCTATTTTTCATGATGAGACAAAAGAAGTACTAAAAGGTACAAGGACTGAACAGCAGCGCTGGATCAAAAAGAAATTACAAGGCTCAATAGCAGCCCTGAATCAAGAGAGGCATACACAAGGCCTCGCAATGCAGTCTAGCAGAGTGGGGGCACAAGGGGTGTATAGATCCAAGGGGGCACCAATTTATGACCAGTGTGTGTATATTGAAGGGCAGCTTCCACCACAAAACAAGCTGTGCCTCTTCCCAAGTGGAGAGTAAGAGACACCTAAGCTCTTGCAGGTCCTGATAGACCTCATGCAGCTAAACCCAATGACCTCAAAGAGTATATAAATGGAATTCCCAAGCTCACCCACTCCGAACCTCAGGCATTATTAGCCTGCCTATGTTAGTCATGTCAATCTGTCATCTCCTCCTGGTTGTGAGCTCTTATCAAAGTCTGACGGAGACACAGGAGCTCTGGCAGTTCTAAGCGCACTTTCCTCTATTGTCGACTTACTGTGTGCATTCCTAGGCCAGTTTCTACTTCCCACAATCTCCTCTACCTACCAAACATTGTCATTATCATCTAGGATTTTTTCCGTGGACTTCCCTATTTTCTCTGGCATTTTCTTCAGTATGATCAGCATTTAATGCTGGTTGGCCAGCTTTTTTGACACCCACAAGCGCAGGTCAGCCAGATTTGGGCATTTATGGCTATTTATAGCCAGTCCCCCCCACTTGGCAAATACACATTCTTCAGTCTTCAATCTTTTGTTTGCAGGTGCACACTTCGACACTCTGTGCATGGTGGTCATCAGCCTGATCTAGTGCCCTCACTGATGTTGTGGGCTGTGTGCAGGGACTGATGAGTCTGTATCAGCATTCTTCTTCAATCAATGCAATATTCTTTCCTCTCTCTCTCTCCCCCCTCCCCCCATGGCACGAGGATGGCACACTACCAGACCCACTTCCTTCAGATGTCTGAGGATGGTTTCATCACCCAACCCAATTACATGGACACACAGCTGCCTCATGGACTACGCACAGTTATTGGCCAGATCCGCACCTCATCCCACCACCTGAGGATTGAGATAGGCAAATGGGAGGGTATACAGATAGAGGAACGCATATGCCCACTATGCAATAGAGAGCCAGAGACAGAGGAACACTACATCTGCCGATGCACTGTATATTATGATATACGAGGTAGATACCACTGTCTGTTTCGAGAGGGTTCTGAACCCCTGAGATGGATCATGCAGTTTGAGGATCAGAGATGCTTGGGATTCTTCCTCTTGGAGATCCAGAGGCGCAGAGCAACAATTCTACGGAGTAGGAGGCCCCCACAGCTCGGCTCACATAGACAGAGAGCAGTCACTGACTTTTTCACTGATACACGACAAAGTATGGCAAATACCACTACTACTACCACACAGCCTACAGGAGTACATCATCATTGGACCTCATCTTCTGTAGGTGTCCCTTTGGATAGAGCAATGGCACTTAGCCGGTCTAGGCACCCATGTCCACCCAGACGAAGGCCTAGACGTCCACACCACAGACAAATTAAAGCCATCATTGAGCGCCACAGGAGACAGATGCCGAGACGCCTCAGCCATGCAGAGATACACCTCCTTAGAGGATAAACATCTCATTGATGGAGAGTTTTCCTTTTTCTACTTTCACATTTAGATCATTGACATGTTTCCCTTTTATAGGATACTATTTCATTTTTTCAGTCTTATGGGCATGTTTTTCATCTTTTCTCGTTCCAGATGAGAAACACACCATCATTGTATGTATTGCTTTGGTCTCATAGGCCACACTGGCCTTTTAGAGGCGTTAATATACTCTCTCTCTCTCTCTCTCTCTCTCTCTCTCTCTCTCTCTCTCTCTCTCTCTCTCTCATGCATGTGTGCTCTCTGTGTTTGTGTTTCTCTTCCATTGCGCACTCTCACAGCCACCCATGCACAATCTTTGCTAAATATGGCATTGGCACTGGGCCTAGTAGCTACCTTTGGAAACGGCTGATAATGTTGTTTGCCACTCAAACAGCTAGGGCATAAGGTAGTAATAGAAGGAAAGTCCAAAAATCCCACAATAAATTTCTTCCACAATGCCTATCAAGTAGAACCAAAGTTCAAGTGCCCATAGTGGGCATGCCAAAATAGCCCCAAGAACTGATGGAGACTGAGTCTCAGATCCTAGGGAGCATCTAAAGACCCAACATCCTTGTGTGATAAAGTGTAGAGGTCTAACACAGGCTTTGTACATTGTCCTCTGTGGGACAACAGACCACTACTAGCTTGAAATCCACGATTCATTCCCGAACATAATGGTACTAAACCTCTCTGTGTTTTGTATGGGCATGAAACACACAATTCTTCACCAAAGCTACAGCACTCTAGTTATCCACACGTATCACTATAGGCCTTATCTCTGTAGAAAGCCAATCTCTACCAACATTTGGCAAAGCCATACTACCTTCCAAGTGGTAAGGTAGAGAGTGTGATACTCGACCTATGTAGAAGATAAGGCCACAATAGGCTACTTCTTGCTACTCCATGAGATAGCTCCCAATTGAAGGGAGAAAGCAAAACTTTTAGTGGAGCATGGAGTGTCAACACCTCCAACTGAATTTGATTCACTCCAACCTGCTACAATGGCTCCCTCTCCATACATGATCCCATAAGATTCAGTCCCCTGTAAGTGGCACGGAATGCACAAAGCAACCCTTCAATGAACCTACAAAGGTGTCTTCATGATAGAAGACAAGCATGCCACCACTTAGGAGATATCTAGCCTCATATAAATGAGCCAGATCAAAGAGCCAGTAAGGCACCTTTATCAAGTAGCATATAGAAGGAGATCACCTACACTAGTCAACTTGAACTCTAGGCCATGGGGCATGAAATGGGCTTACATGTGTCCATACCAAACTCAGAGACAAGCTCAAATAACCTTTGTTGCGAAATGAAAATGCTCTAAGGCAATTGATAAATCTCCAATCCATAGAAGAAATGGAGGACACCGAGGGTCTATCATATCAAACTCTAGGCTCAAAATCTCTCGTGTATGATCCACCTCTTGAGTGTGGCTATCTATAATGATCAAGGGGTCATGAACTAATCGTCTATGTTGGGTGTAAAGTCCCTTCGTCTCCGTGTATACAGTCTTACGGGTGTGAACACACCCTTATTGTACCTTGTACCCTAACATATAAATGCATTCTTTTATTCTTTGTGTATCATCACAAACAGTACACCTATCTCTGTGTTCACTCCCTCTAACTCTCAGCTCTGCTCTGCTCTTCAGCTAACGTCTTCATCTCGCACTCCATTGCGCACTAGCCCCGTCAAACTAATATCAGAGCTCAGAGTGCACACTTTCGAGGTCAAAGGCAGATGTGGGATAAGCAATCAATGGGACTACTGACTAACAGGCGCGAGGCGTAACTCGAGTGTGCAACTGACAACTAGCGCAGGCGAAGGACTAGACGTGATTGGACGAGACTGTTGGTCGCAACAACTATGCAACAGTTGACCAGCGACTGGATGGCAGCAGGCGACACACGACTATCGGACGGGCACAACCTGTGACAATTGTACGACAGTCGACAGGCAACTGGACAGCAGCAGGCGACATGTGACTGCCGACGGGCACAACCTACAGCCTGTGTGACTGACAGGCCAACCCACAGGCGCAACCTGCATAACTGACAGACCGAAGGACAGGACATGACTGGCAAGTCAACGGATCTTGTCACATCATTTTTCAAAGGACCACAAATTCGTTTTTTTCTCTTCAAAATTCTCTTTGAATTTCCCCTTGGCTTAATGGGGTTCGCGTGCAAAAGCAAAAATTCAAATTTGTGCATATTTATGCCCAAAAATCTAGGGTTTTTTCAAATTGAGTGTTGCTCGTGCAAAATTGAGGCATTTGCGTCAGAAATTGCAGACATTGTGCGCGTTTGAATTGGGGATTTCGCCAAATTTACTAAAATTTTGCTCATTTGAGTGAAATTTCTCAACATTGGATCCATAAAATTTGGGGCTTTTGCTGTGTTGGTGAAATTTTGTTCAGCTGAGTCAGATTGGCTGACATTGGTGCACAATTGGGCTAGAGAAATTTGGGGCTTTTGCAAAAGTTTGTGAAATTTTACTAATTTTTCCCGTTTTATGCTTTTGGGAACATGTATTAATGCAATCAGGGCAGATCGGTCAGTGAAATTTTGGGGCAAAGTTAATGCGTGAAATGCACTTTGGGAATGTTGCTGAAGCAATCTAGTGATTATAAGCAGAGTAATTTGAGCATTTTTTATCTCCTACTTGTGCGAGTTTGGAGAAATTGCAAAGATTTCTTGGTGTTTTGGGTATCAGAAGATGATACGAGCATATATGTATGCAATACACATGTTGGACAGCTCCCATTGAGGTGATGTATAGCTGATTATTCATGTTGCAGCAGTCTTAGTGATCATTTGCAGATCTGGGATTGGTGCAGATGTATTTTTGGCGATATTGCTGAAGTGGGAGTAACCTGGCATCGATGCATACATTTAATGTATGCTGAAATTGCAGTCATACTACTGAAAGTCATTCGTTCTACTACTGACATGTACTTGGACTGAATCTTGCCATTATTTGCTGAAAAATCTGGGCTGAAATCAGTTGATATTCAGCTCATTTTTGCTATCATAAATTGCAGCATTGAGTTTCTAGTTTATTGCTGAAAAATGGCTGCAAATGCTTCTAGCAACAATGACACTAAATCCCTCTTTGAAATCAAGAGGTTTGATGGCATTGGCTTTGACTTGTGGAAGGATAGGATGCAAGGCATTTTGTTTCTCAAAGACTATGAAGATGCTCTCTTGGAGATTAAGCCTGTAGCTATGGCAGATGTGGATTGGGCTAGACTTAATAAGAAGGTCATTGCATACATTAAGATTGTAGTATCTGATGATGTACTTACAGACATCAAGCATCTTGATACAAGTTATGCTATATGGAAAAATCTTAAGAACACTTATGAAAATACAACTCCTATGAATCAAGTGCATCTTATGCGTAAACTTGTGAGCATGGAGTTGGATGAGTCTAAGCCAGCATCTGAGCATTTAAGTGCCTTCACAGGGGTTTTAAGTCAATTGTAGGACTCTCGTTTGGTGGCTTTCGATGATAAATTGAAAGCTATTTTCTTATTGATGGCTTTGCTTGACAGTTGGGAATCTTTGGTTGTGTCACTTAGCAATAATCCTGCTTTGACTTTTGATGGTGTAAGAGATTCAATCCCTAATGAAGAAATCAGAAGAAAGTCTAATGGTGAAAGCAATGGCTTAGCTTACCATGTGAGAGGCAGGTCTAAAAAGAGGGGTAATGCAGCCAGTAAAGGGAAAAGCAAAAGCAAAAGCAAGGGCAAACAACAGGATGTCACATGTTGTCAGTGTGAGCGTAAAGGGCATAAAAAGCCTAATTGGCGGTACTTCAAAAAAGAGCAAGAAAGAAAGAAACAGTAGAGTAAGAAAAAGAAGGATGATAAGAAAGATGATGACAACTCTTTCTCAAAAGAAGTTACGAAGGCAAATATTGCATCTAGTGTGGTGATTGAAGAGCTTTCTAACACTGAAGAGATACTTGTTGTAGCCTCATGTAATGATGCAGACATTATGGCAACAGCAGGTGATATGCAAATCACCAAAAAGGAGGTAATTGATGCCTTACTTTTAGCTCATAATGAGCTGTCACAATCATGGATAGTGGACAGCGGTGTCTCTTTTCATGTTTACCCCACTTTGGAGTCATTTTTTGAATACACTGCAGGTTGCCTAGGCAAGGTTTACTTGGGTAATAACTATGCATGTGAGATAGAGGGCGTTGGAACCATTCACTTGGCTCTTGAAAATGGCCAAGAGCTGATTTTGCGGGATGTCAGATTTGTACCTAGCATAAAGAAAAGTCTACTATCAGTTGGGCAGCTTGATGCTAAAGGGTAGTTTACTACCTTTGGTGGTGGATCTTGGAAGGTCCATAAGGGCTCTATGCTGATTGTTAAAGGCAGCAAAAGGGGGACTTTATATTACTTGCATTGTAAAGCATTACCTGGCAAGTTCTTGGCTGTGGCTGAAGTCCATTCACAGATGGAGCTTTGGCACAAAAAACTTGGTTATATGAGCCAGAAAGGCCTTTAGGTTCTCTCCTCTTTAGGAAGATTTGATGTAAAAGGCTCAAGTCTCGAATTTAGTAATGATTGCTTATATAGAAAATATGTGAAGTCTCCTTATTACTCTTGTGTCATTAAGAAGTCTAATGCTCTTGACTTAGTACACTCTGATGTGTGCACTACGCCTGTTAATTCGTATGGGGGTACACGCCACTTTGTTACTTTCATTGATGATTTCAATAGAAAGTCATAGGTGTATACTTAAAAGCAAAAAGGAAGTGTTGGATGCTTTTAAAAAGTTTCATGCTTTTGTTACCACACAAAAAGGGCTTAAGTTGAAAGCCATAAGAACAAATAGTGGGGGTGAGTATGTCTCAAATGAATTTAACAAGTTTTGTGAGATGCATGGCATTAAGAGGGAGTTATTAGTCCCTTATAATCCTGCATTAAATGGCATGGCTGAAAGATTTAATCGCACACTTTGTGAGAGAGTCAAATGCATACTATCCACAGCTAATCTCCCACAGCAACTTTGAGGAGAGGCTCTTAAAACTACAGTTCATATATGCAATCGCTCTCCCAATCGTGCATTGAAAAATGGCATTCCTGAAGAGGTTTGGTCTGGCAAACCTGCTTCATATGACCATTTACATGTCTTTGGTTGTGATGTCATTGTACATGTACCTGTAGAACAGAGGACTAAACTAGACATGAAATCCATCAAGGGCATCTTCATGGGATATGGAGATGAGGGATAGATGGGTTATAGAGTTTGACTTCCTTAGGCCAGGAAGATAGTACACAGCCAAGACAGTATTTAATGAGGCAAAGTTGTTGAAAAATGCTACATATGGTGTTCTTGACAAAAAGAATGTCAAATTTCAGTATGAACAGCCAGCCATTCAGCATCCATTAGCTGAAAATTCTGTCCCTTTTGATGCTGAAAGTGAGCAGCAACCTATTATGCTACAGCCAAAAGATCATGGACAGCAAAGAGATGCACAAAATGAAATCGGACAGCAAGAAGAACATGCTGAAAACAGATTACAGCAGCAAGAAAATGCTAAAAATCAACCACCAAGTGATGGTGTGCACATTCCTCAGGATGTAGGTCCACTGCCTGATAATACAGATCATTGGGTAAGAAGGTCTACACATGTCACAGGGCAACCACAGAGGTTTCAGCCATCTTTGGATTATATTCTACTGACTAATGAGGGTAAGCCTCTGACATTTAAAGAGGCACAAGCATGTGAAAACAAGAGAAAGTGGGAGCTTGCTATGCAGGAAGAGATGAAGCCTCTATATGCAAATAACACATGGGAGCTTGTACCTTTGCCCAAGGATAGGAAAGCTATTCCTAATAAATGGGTTTACAAAGTGAAACATATTGATGGGAAGCCCAAGTACAAGGCACGGCTAGTTGCTAAGGGCTATACACAGACGGAAGGCATAGACTTCCAAGAAGTCTTTTCACCAGTGGTGAAGATGACTACCCTCCGTGTTTTGTTTGCTCTCACTGCATCCTTGGATTTAGAGTTGGATCAGATGGATGTGAAGACTGCTTTTCTTCATGGTGACTTAAATGAAGAGCTATACATGAAGCAACCAAGAGGATTCGTTATTCCAAGAAAAGAGCATTTGGTTTGTAAGCTGAAACACAACTTATATGGGCTGAAACAAGCCCCTAGACAATGGTACAAAAAATTTAATACCTTTATGCTCAGCCATGGATTTAAAAGCAGTCATGCAGGTCACTGCTTATACACTAAAAAGGCTGATGATGGAAGCCTTATTGTGCTGGTTTTATATGTGGATGGCATGCTGATTGCAGGACAGCATAAGAGTACTTTGAATGCTCTTAAAAGGCAGCTGAGTTCGGTCTTCTCCATGAAAGATTTGGGAGCAACTTAACACATTTTGGGCATGCGCATTAAAAGAGATAGAGGGCAGCATTTGTTGTTTCTCTCACAGGACAAGTACATCAGCAAAGTACTTGACAGGTTTAATATGGCTGAAGCTAAGCCTCTTGGTATGCCTTTACCACCACATACAAAGCTTAGCAAAGCTGATTGCCCTAAGAATGATGCAGCTACTAGTGCCATGAAGGGTATACCTTATGCATTAGCTTGTGGATCTTTTATGTATGCCATGGTTGCAACTCGCCCTGACATTGCAGATTCATGTCAAACCCTGGCAAGCCACACTGGGACTTGTTAGTAGATTCATGTCAAACCCTGGCAAGCCACACTGGGAAGCAGTGAAATGTATCTTTAGATATTTGAAAGGTACACAAGAAAAATGTATATGCTATGGAAAGGGTACACTAGAGTTGAAGGGATTTTGTGATTCAGACATGGCAGGAGATCTTGACACTAGAAAATCTACCAATGGGTATGTTTTTACTTTGGCTGGTGGAGCTATCTCTTAGTGTTCAAGATTGCAGAAAATTGTGGCACTGAGTACTGCAGAGACTGAATATATTTCAGCCACATAAGCTTCTAAGGAAGCTATTTGGCATGGCCATTTGGTCAAAGATTTTGGTCTTTCTTCACATACTCTAGTGCTTGGTTGTGATAGCCAGAGTGCAGTATGTCTCACTAAGAATGCCATGTTCCATGCACGTACCAAACACATAGATGCAACAGGTCCTGGATGATGGTCTTATCACACACACTAAGGTCAAAACCACATAGATGTTCGGTATCGCTTTACTTGGATGATGGTCTTGTCACACTAACTAAGGTCAAAACCCAAGATAACCTTGCAAATGTTCTCACTAAGTGTCTTGCAAAGGCTCAGCATAAGCTTTGCATTCGTTTAGTGGGAGTTGGTTAGCTTAAAGGTACCATTTCGGGCCTTTAAGTTGGAGGTTGTTGGATGTAAAGTCCCTTCATCTCCGTGTATACAGTCTTACGGGTGTGAACACACCCTTATTGTACCTTGTACCCTAACATATAAATACATTCTTTTATTCTTTGTGTACCATCACAAATGGTACACCTATCTTTGTGTTCACTCCCTCTAACTCTCAACTCTGCTCTGTTCTTCAACTAACGCCTTGATCTCACACTCCACTCATGCAAAAAATCAGGCTGAAAATCAATCCATAGAAGTATGTACATTGGATTTTTATCAAACAATTCAAGAATTTGTTGAACACGAAGATAATGGTTTACTCAACAAGGCTGAAGCACAAGTGGAGACAAAATACAAGACAGTGGATATAAGAAAGTCAAACCTGTGGCAGTCCCACTGCCTTCTGAAAGCGAAGGGCTCGCTGATAGGGCAACAAATCAGCCAAGTCTTCGTGATCCTTCCAACATTGGTCACAAGTTCACATTTGAAAGTATAAAAAAACTCAAAATAGGTGAAAATTCTTTCCTTTCACTGGCTGAAAAACACTCTTTTATGGAAATGCTAATGAAACATGGGAGGTTAATCAACATAAATCTCCTCCCATAAGACACCATTCAGGAAGGCGGACTTAACATCCATCTAATACATGGGCCAATTATTATGGGCAATAAGAGCAAAGATAACCCGAATAGTAGACATGCGGGTTGTTGAAGCAAAAGTCTCTGAGTAGTCCAAAATCGAGGGTGGTCAGCTTGTAGAGCCCAGCCTCCTGAGTACCTATCCAAAGCACAACTCTAGTGGGTGCATCTTCGACAGAAATAGCATCTTGCACAAAAACCATGCAGATCCCTATTATGTTAAACCATGAATAGAAAGTAGGTTAAAACATAGATCAGGGACATAAAGAACTTCACAAGAAGAGTCTTGATGATTGCGAAAAGGGGGAATGGTTCCTGCTCCTCGAACTAGATGATGTCCCACTATCCACAGGCCAAGGCTTCTTCAATGAGATAGAGGGAAGAGAAGCGTTCTCAACCTCAAGAAGATGGACGAAAACTGATTCTATCATCATGGCTGGTGTAGCTTTGGTATCCTTGGCTCCAAGGTTCAAATGGGAGTACTTTTGTCAACACTTTCCTTTAGGGTGTATACATTGTCTCGAATAGTGAGCCACCCAACCTCTTGCCACATATGCCAACTCTGCTAGCTCAGTTCTAAAGTGTCGCCAAGCTACACCAACTGCAGTGCCACTGCCGCCTCAAAGCCTCTACACCACCCTGCATGCTGTCTACGTCGCCTGGCAGTACTACATTACTTGTAGAACCACTACCACCACCCAGCTGACTACACCAACTATCCTGCCTGTGCACTGACTGCGCCCCCTCTGTCCCACCTATGCATAGCCTGCTGCACCACCTAGCCACCCAACAGCCTCATGTTCTACCGCCTACAACTAGTCATTGCTAAAGGACTTGGGTTACCCTCTTGCAAAGGATAGCTAGGAAGTGAAACCCTAAAAGTGCTAGGACAACACCAGCACCCAAATACAAAAGGGCCACTACATAATGGTCCCCTTGCTCAACAACAGGACGACATCCAAAGTTGCAAACAAACAAACTCAGTGCTTGGACGAACATCCACAAGGTTGACTGGCATAAAGGCTCAATTAGCAACTCAATCTGCTATTTAACTTTCTGTTACAAGACATTACCTCCTGCACATTTCCTACCATCACAAATGGTTGACCAGTTAATTAACTCGAGTAAGGGTACAGTCACATAACTGGCAATTGAGTGTGAGATCACGTAAATTTCAAGGTATGGTTAGCCTCAGCCCAGGACACAGAAATACGTATGAAAGACGCTTATTGCTCTCCAAATTATTTATGGTGACAATTATGAAACGCTTTTGTGTTAGCGGATGCCATAGCTACCACTTCAAGGAAGACGTCAACCTACGGGAAACTTTAGTTGACAAATGTTGTTCAAAAAGTCCATGATAATGCTCAACAAGGTGTCACCTTAGTTACCTCAATGCAGATAACTTGTTTCGTAAGAGTAGATGGAGTGCTGTCTGTAAAAGAGATAATTTGACACCAAGTGTTCTAGTTTAGTAAGGCTAAGTACTACTACCACAGGCCCAAAGATGTGCCTTCTGAGGCTCCCGTGATTTCACAAGTGCGCGTTAAAATTGATAAGGGATGCAAGACCTCGAAGACATAGCTTGTAACTATTTCTTTCAAAGGGTTTAACGAAACGAGGATATGACTTCGTGCAGATGAAAATCAATGGATCAATAATACTGCAGGTCCTTTCTTGTACTGAATGTGTTTCTAGCAATTTGGGAAATGTTATAACATTGCATTGGTTACTGGCTTGAACAATCCTCCAGGCAAAATTTTAGTTGCAAGTAAAGCACTAAACTCTAGTGTGTTGGGTAAGGGAACTGTGTGAAGACCGACCAAATAGTTGAAGCAAAAGTCTTCCAAGATAAGTTGCAAATGAAAGAAGGAAGGATTTGAACATGCTGAGAAAACTTGGTTTCAGGATGAATGGCTCCTCTCTCTCTCTCTCTCTCAGCTGTCATGTACAACAAGGAAAGACAGCAGCGATGGAAAAGAGAATGCAGGCGAATGAGAGCTTCAGAAACCTCTGCAATGCAGCTGTAACTAGACAGAGAGAGGGGGTACGTGTGAAAGAGAGAGAGAGAGAGAGAGAGAGAGAGAGAGAGAGAGGGCGGGGGCGGGGGCGGGGGCAAGAGAAAGAGACCTGATTTTCTCCATAGCCAAGAGGTTCTTGCGAAGTCGTTGGAGCTACGAGCTATGCCGTCGCAATGGTGAGCTCGGACAGCAATGGCGTCCATGAAAAGGGGTCAAGCTCTCTCGCGCTCTCTCTCCCCTCCCCCCTTCTTCAATGTGTCTGCGTCCCTGAATATCTCTTTTGTTATGTTCTCTGGACAAATGTAATTACTAATGATTTTGCAGAGCGCTGCACAACGCGGCATGCCCCGTGGACTGTCGGTGGGTCCCCGACCGACCTCGAGATTGGGGAAGAACACAAAGCCACAGCCAAAGGCACAGCCACATGCGACATGACTTCGCACACGCGCACAAAAATTGTGTCGGAACGCCAATCATCACTCGATAATTAGGCCATGAGAAGTGACAGGTGCCACAAGAAGCAATCTTGTGAGGGAGAGACGAGAGAGAGAGAGAGAGAGAGAGAGAGAGGAGATTGTAGTGGCTCGTGAGTCGTGAGAGAGAGAGAGAGAGAGAGAGAGAGAAGAGATTGTAGTGGCTCGTGAGTCGTGAGAGAGAGAGAGAGAGAGAGAGAGAGAGAGAGAAGTCGGAGAAAGCGAGACGAGAGGGGATAAAAAGACGTGAGAGTCAGAGAGAGATGGAACTTCGAAGAGAGGGAGCCAAGGCAAGTTGAGCAAGAAGATCGATCGAACTTCCAGAATCTTGTTTTTCAAAGGCCATGTAAAATCTGAAGGACAAAATGTACTATCCTAAGCACTTGTCATCCATTAAGACTTGTAAATTTTTTAACTTATTTTTTGCTTGAAAATACTTTTTTTTTTTATTAACCCAAAGTTAGAGCCGACTTCCACACAAATTGTAAAATCACCCAAGGTTGCATTAGAAGACCTCTAACAAATGTGGAGGTTATATGCATCTCTATTTACTTTCGCCCAAACTGTGTCCATAATACCCAAAGTAGAATGTAACTAAGAGAAGGACCGGTCACAATGGAATGGAGATAGCCCAACCTAAAGTGGAAGCCCCAACCCTAGTATACATCATATGTAAAAATAGATAGAGGCTCGGCTCGTTCTTATGTGCATGACTTTCTAGATGCTTCTTGCTCCAATTGCTTAAGAGTGGGGGAGAGAGAGTAAAAGTGCAAGGTTGAGTAAGGGACTAGTGAGAGTGAAGCTCAATCTCGCTTCTCGCTTTCATCTCTTCTTCCCCTCTTGCTCCCATAGCTCAAAGGGTAAGGACTTGAGTGAGAGGGAGTGTGAGAGAGTGAGGAATTGCTTGGGAGAAGCTCTACATGCTTTTCGTTCTCATTATTCTTTTCACGACATTGGGATAGTGCCAATGTGGATTCAAAGAAGATGTGATAGCTTCATGAGCTACACTTGGATTGTGAGATCTCCAACGAGCCACTCATGCATTTTGGACTACAATGTCAAGGAGGTGCTTTGTTTGCATTAAGTAAAACATATGTAAACAAAATTATTTGTTATTTTTTATTATGTAGTAGCTTAGATGCTTGATCATTGTGAACTTGAACAAAGCAAACGAGTCTACTACACCCTCTTGGATCTCTTTGCTTTCTTGTGTACAAGGAATGAGGGAAGAAACTCAGAGTAATTCGTGACTTTTCTCTGATTTTTTTAAAGCAAGCCTAATGAGACTATCAATAGCATCACACTACCAAAGCTTGCATCATGAGATTTTTTTTAAAAGTGATCCCTCAAGAGGTCTCAAATCTCATTGCTAGAAAGCTGATGATAAAAGAGAATAACTATTGGTAGCTAAGGATAAAACATTGGGTCTTGATGACTTGTCCAATGAAATTTTCCAAACCTTTAAGGATATCTTGGCTAGCCTGATTTTAAAAGTTTGGAGGGAATCAATGTCTTATGGAGCATCACCCCTCTAAATCAACAAAGGGGGTATGAAACCTATCTACAAAAAGGAGAATAAGAACAATTAACTAATCATTTGGCACACTCTATACAAGATCTATGCTAAGACATTAACTCTTAGGTTATCTATCCATCTAATTTGAGGGATTTCTAGGAAACAAGAGGGATTTGTCAAATAGAGGTACATTTTGGGCATGATCATTGCCTTGTGGGAAGGACTTGAGCATGTACAATGAACTAATGAGGACTTAGCATTTGTGGGCTTTAGTAAAGCTGATTATAGGATCCAATGGACCTTTGTTCTCTACAATCACTCCAAGACATGGACATAGGCAATAAGTTTATCAAGTACATGTCTTTCCTCTTTGGCAATACATCAACTATGGTAGCAGTTAATGGCATCCTCACTAACCTTGTCCCGTTATTGCAGATCTATTCATCATGGGTGCCCACTTGCTCTGATGCTCTTGACCATTGCCAACTCGCTTGTTCTCCAAGTTCATTCACTTTCCCAACCAATGTCTATTTCCAAAAATGGAGGTTTAATAATGTGATAAATTTTGATGATATTATGCAAATGTGATCCAAAAACTTATGATCTATATATATAGACAAACCAATCTATTCTTGAGCTCATTCACTGATGATTATTGTTTAAGACACTCAAATACAAGTCCTTGATATTGAAAAAACGGGACTTGGAGCAATTTGGAAAAAATATGAAATTTTACTAATTTTCAAAATTAAGGAGTGTTATGAAAATTTCTTTTAATGGTAGTTTATTTTGGTAATTCTCCCTAATTTTATCCCAACCATTCAAGAGCTTTAATATTTGGCTAGGAGAAATCATCTTTTAATTACTATTATTTGGCTTTGGATGCATAATTCCTTATGTAGTTCATGAAGCCTTTCAACTCTAACATGTACTCTTGATTTGGAATGCTCTTGTACGATTTAGGAAATATTTTTTGTTAAAGTATACACAAATCCTTATCATTATATATTAAGATGGAATTAATCTTTTTTGAATTGGTTTTCTGTTCAAGTCCTAGGAAAATTATAGCTAAAGCTACATAGTTTTAGATGATTAATATTCATTCTCGTACTATTTTGAGAAGGTTCCTCAAATTGAGCCAACTCTAGGATATGTGAGCCCATATTTTCATGAACCATGGGCCGTTGTGACAATTATTGTTCACAAAAAACCAAGATTTAGTTTCAAGCAAATTGTTAGCCATGAAGGTCTCTCCAAATCCTAATAACTTTTTTCTATGTTAGGTAGCATGCTTGCAGAAGTGATTGTAAATGCAAGGTAACATCATTTACACCAAATAGAGCCATCACAAGCCCAATGGAGTTCTTTAGAATGATGATTTCTAAAAGTGACCAAAGGATTTTTGTACTTCTCCCGAGCATTCCAAAGTCCTTTCACAAAGGGGGAGGTTGGACATGGCACAAAATAGGAGAGATTGAAAATGATAGTATGGATCGGTATATTGGTCCAAGAGGGGGGCATGAACAACCTTAAGTCTACTTGGGATGTGGTGAATGAGAATGGCATAATCTTTGTGAGGGGCTGACCAACTGCAAACCATCCAATTTGCTTCCATCTTGTCTATGAGAGCACAAACATCCAAGATGCCCAAGCCTCCTCAAGCTTTAGGTAGAGCACAAAAGTTCCAAGTGACCTTGGAAAATTTAAAGACTTTGGAGTCTCCTCCCAAAAGCAAGTTCTTGCATAAGGCTTCAAGCTAAGCAAGGTAGACTTAAGGGTATGCCAACACACTAGGAAATAAATGGAGGATGGGATAACTATGTGGTTAAAGATGACTCCTCTCCCAACAATGAAACCTCATTGAATACCACTAAGGCCATCTAACTTCTTTTTAACCATGTAGAGCTTCCATTGCCAACGTTGGTTTATAGTAACTCTAGGTCCCATGGGGATCCCTTAGACTCTAAAGATTTTGTCATCCTTGAGGATTTGATAAGCTTTGTTGAGGACCCACTAGGGAGGGTCTATAAATGAGATTTTCATACACGTCTTACTGTGATTGACCTTGGAATGATTTCCATGTGGCTTGCTTGCATGTAGAGGTGGATCCTTTATCAAAGGATTGCCCAATGTTGTTATTACAAAGAATATAGTTACATAGCATACATGTAAGAGTGAAGGGGAGAAGCTAGATCGGACTTATATGCTTGAGACTCCTCCATTGGACGTGCAAGAAGTTGAAAGGGATATTCATGAGGACCTCAATATCATCACAAAGAAGGAGAAGAATGTTGTCTCAAAGTGATCATAGGGTCCCCAAGGTCCCAAATCTCACCTTCTCTTTCCCCTATATTTAAGCATATGCATACCTCTTTTTCCACAACTAGTTTATGCTTGCATTTCATAGAGAGGGTTACTAATGAAATTTAGTTCAAGAGGTGGTTCATTGCCACCTTTGATATAAGAGCCTCCATATAAGAATATCATGTAATGGAAAAATGGGTTTTTAAAAAGATTGATTAGCTCTTTTGTTGAAAGGGATTTTGTTCTTGATATTTTGGTTCATTATAGGGGTGACCTAGTTTGCAATTTGACATGGATTACAAGCTTTTCATATAAGGAGAAGTGAATTACAAAAAGTCATTTTTCATACAAAAAGTCATTATCAATAGGAATCCAATTATTGTAACAAATTTGAAGCCAAGTTTGCGAATTTCAGGGTGATTCAAAGCTTTCTTACATAGGATCCAATGAAGCAAAAGAAACAATAGTGCAATATTTCCACGCAATAAAATTTAGTTGGTTAGTTCGAAAGTTAGTTAGTCAATTAATAAGTTAGTAAGATTACTAACTAAATACTAACTAAGGTAAAAACTAACTAACGTTAATAGTTAATGATTTTTATTTAATTAAAAATATTAAAAAAAACTTGAGAGTCGTTATTTGACATTTTTCTCGAATTGACAAGGATCGTAGCCACCCTTCGCGGAAGTTACAACGTGAACAAGACTTATGAGCCATATTAATCACTAGTTATTAATGTGTATAGTTTGGATAGTCCAAAAATATTAGATTTTTGGGCCAAAAAAACTAGTATATTTTAGATATTATCCTAAAAAGATAGAATTGAAAGTCATTTAAAAGAAAAGAAAAGTGATGTTTTAGTTAGTCTTGGAGATTTTATAGAAATAAAAAAATAAAGAAAAGTGACTAGCGAAATCGCGTGCTCTGCGATCGCAGTCTACAGGCAGTAGACAGCACTTCGAACAGAGAAAAGAAGAAGGAGTGAACTGAGAGCTTTCTAAGGAAGTGTCTTGGAGTTTTACCCCCCTTTTGGAGCCAATGCAACCATCAGATTTATGATCTGAGCATCAAATCACTGAGTCTTCCAAGAGCCCCTCCACTCTTTTTCTCAGCCTTATCCCCTCCTCTCTAATTCATTATAGATATGAGGCATGGGGAGGCACAAGGGAGGCATAAGGAGACCTCAAGAGGCTGCAAGAGAGAGGTAGAGAGAAGGATACCCCTCCAAGAGATTGTGAGAGAGAGCTTGAGAGAGAGAGAGAGAGAGAGAGAGAGAGAGAGAGAGAGAGAGAGAGAGAGAGAGAGAGAGGTACCTCGAGAGGCTACACAATTCCCTCTATCTCAATCCTCGACATAGCCATCATTTCTTACCCTCTCCCATCTCAAATCTATTTTGCTTTCTTAATCTCTTGAGTCTACTTGCGAATGATGGCCTCCAATCAAAGAATGTCACGTGTGGATGGCAATCCTACAACCAGCAACGAAGCTTCGGGCAAAGGCATAACTGTCAATCCAATTGCAGTACCGGTCATAAGTAATGTATTTTCAAATTGATAAATGCTTGTTTTGATTCTTGCATGAGACACATTAGGCTCCATACTATGATGGACGAGAATAGGTCATGGGAAGGGATAAACCTCTTCTCACATATTCAGAAGTGCTTTAATAAATTAAGAGACTTTTGTTGGCTTTCTTCCTAATGAGAAAGAATCCCTTTCTTAAGCAATATTGGTAAAGGTAAAGCAAGTGAAGACAAACTATGATTAAACTTAGGATTAAATCTTACCAACTCTTAGAATGATCTAACTTCATAAACATTTTAGGTTTTAACCAAGTGGAAATTTATTAGTGTTACCTTCTTTGTATCTACTCTAATTCATTGTCCACTTGGGTTGAACATTGTTAAACCAATTTTCTGGATTCGAGAGCCTCTTCATTAAAATCTAGCATCAACTTTGAATTATATCATAATCACTACTCTTAAGTTATTGAATTTAACAATAGGCTTCCTCCAATTGTTATGAGAGGTACCATGATTAGAAGTGCAACCCAGTTGATTGCATTTATGGGAAATAATAGTGAAAGCTTGAGCAAAAGAATTGGGAATGTTGTTGGCTCGTTCTTAAAAGCATTGGTCTTAGGCAGAGTAAAAGACTTTGCATTATCATTGCTTTGCCTCATAAAGAACTACCATTTTTTTGCAAAGGATTGAATATTCCATCACAACAAAAATTAGGATTAAAAAGGTGACTTAAAGAATTAGATATGCCAAAAAAACTTGCAAAGGGAGTACCTTGTATTTGTTGTTGCTCTTGAGGCCTTAAATCCTTATTGTTCTTTCATTTAGCATCATGGCTAAGAAAATAGCTTTGTTTGAAGTGGTTGGCATAATCGTATGGATTTTTTATTAAAGTGCAAAGTTGAAGCTAGACACAAATTTGCATTGCTAAGTATATCTTGAGATGCTTCCCCCATCATCCTGAATTGTAATAAAGAGAGCTTGAAGTGCTTAGTATATTGAGGAGCTATTTTTCAATCATGTTGGTCGAGCACACCCTACAATTGTTGAGCTTGGAGCTTCAGTTGAAATGGTAAAAGGTATTCAAGAATCTTTTATTGAAAGGAAACCAAGTAAGAGATCAACCAATCCTCTTACAAATGACTTTCCACCATAGAAAAGCACTAGATGATGTGAAGCACATTTAGTGTTTTCTTGCTTGGTATATTCCTCATCATGGAAGTCATCATCAAACTTACTAATCCAAGAAAGAGCATGATGAAGATCCTTAGTACCATCAACAGTGCAAAATTCAAAGGTATGTGGATTGATTTTGGCTCAATTTTGGCATCAAGCTTACTAATCCAAGAAATAGCATGATAAATATCCTTAGTACCATCGATAGTGCAAAATTTAAAGGTATGTTGAGGTTGGGTATCAAGAGTGTGGCCACAATATGAGCAATTTAAATAATCTTCATGCAGCATTTTGAGTGAAGAATGCTTTTCTTGAACTTAAATGCATTTCTTGCATTCTTCCTCCAATTGCATAGCTAGTAGATTTAGCCATCATTCCATGATCAATGGTGCAAAGGCAAATCATATCTTTCTTGTTGTGGGGAGAAGATGGTGCAAAGTCTCCCATAATAGGGAAATAAGATAAGAAAGTTACTTTCTTATCTTACATGAAGCCTTGATTGATGATTCTTACATGAAGATGATGAAAAATCCCAAAGCCTAGTAGTCACTAATGAAGGAAATAATGGTCTCTATAATTCAAAAGCTTTGAACATTGATCTAAGTGTTGATATTGTAGAAAATTGCTTTTGCTGAAAAATCAAAACACCATACACATGATAGCCCTCATTGAATCGTAGATAGATTCAAAAGTGACAATACCATCCTATGCATATAGCAACCCTTGCTAAGTAACTTGAATTAAATATGAATAAAATATCAAAAATTTTCTTTCAATAGCTTGAACTGAAAAGCTTTAAACTAAAATCACAGAACATTGCTAACTGGTAATAATGGAGGATGGCATTGCTTGATTGAAAGCAACATGCAAATGGAGACAAGGATGATAATTCTATAGACTCAATCTATGATACTTTGGATTTGAAGGTTTCCCAAAGTGTTCTACATGATAGCAATGATCGCGCACAAGAATTCCTAGTGTAGACTCCATGTGATCTAGGGTACTCACCCTTATAAAAGACGCCAAGTAATTGGAAGTCCACAAGCGTAGGCTTGTTTTGATACCATTGTTTACATGGAATAGATGCATAGCACATGCTTAGCAAATGTCAAAGCCCAAACTTAGTCTTTTTCTCTCCCTTTCTCCCTTCTCATCAAGACAAAGAAATGCAAATATAAAAAAGCAAGATTGTGACACGCATACAATACAATCTTCCTCCATATGTTGAGAGGCCTCTCGTCAATGCATATAAATCTTTAATTAGAAAATCGTATGCCCAAAAAAACCCCTTACACATAAAAAGCAACCTATCATTGTATGCTTTCTTATTATCAAGCTAAGGTTAGCCCTCATATGAAATATTAAATAACAAATTGAGATTGCAAGGCTAGATGCCTAACACAAAGTTGTAATCCACCACTAGACACTTCATAATTATAAATTATCTATGACATCATAGAAATAAATCCATTGGTGTGTTTGTAAAATAGATAATCCTAACTACACTATAAAATATAAATATGTGTAAAATAAACAATATAGACTAAATGCTTAGTTTGAATCCACAAAAATATCCATTCCTATCTCTAGATATCAATTGTGTTTAACCATAAGTAAAGGTAGCGTGAGAATAAATAAAAATAAAACACTTTCAATATAATCAAATTATTAATAATAAAATGACCAGTTGGTCATGATTATCAATGGTCAAAGGATACTCCAAGGGGCATCTACTATAAATAAGTGAGCATAATACCCTTGAAATACATAAACACAAGTACTAGCTAATGTATATATTAGGCAATCACCCACTCGTAGTATCACCAACATATAAGAAAAGTGAGCATTGTACTCCAAAAGGGTACATATACATGTACTTCTTACTCAAGGAAGAACCATCTGAGACGAGTCCTTTCGAGAACATTCCTTGATGCATAGAAGATAACGATTTAAGGTCATCATCTATGTAGCATGCTCAAAGGAGAACCATTTAAGACCATCTTCTTTCTAGCAATAAAAATATTGACGTATAGAGGAGAACCACTAAAGGCCATCATCCCTCTAGCACACTTAAGTTGAGAATCATCTGAGGCAAGTATCCATATATATTTATTTAGACATGTAAATATCCATGCGTGCAAGTTTATTGTTACATGTGAAATGGTACATCTAGTCTCATTGGTGCATTGACCAACTGCAAAGTTACACGGTAAAGTATGCTATTTCTTTCAAAAATTATGAGAAATGCACATGGTCGATATCCCATTCATTGACTATCCATGCTAGATGTATGAAGGCAATCTAAGATGGCTTTGTAGGACATATAATCTCTTTAGAAAGTTCCTCACTACAAATCCTACTTAGATTGTAAAGGTGAAGCATCAAACTCCAAGGTCAACTACTACATAATTATTTTTAGTGTGTTTCCATGGCATCTTGATGATGGCAATGTGGTGGAGTTCATTTTTGGTATTTACCATTTCTCTCGACATTGTCT
Organism: Lygodium microphyllum; assembly: GCF_053477565.2. NCBI lineage: Eukaryota > Viridiplantae > Streptophyta > Polypodiopsida > Schizaeales > Lygodiaceae > Lygodium > Lygodium microphyllum. Next base: position 25,500,250 of record NC_141141.1, read on the forward strand.
TACGATTGTGATGACCTTAAGACCATTGTACAAATAGCTCCAAGATGTCTAAACAAAAGAAGAGTAGATTGATCCATCTTTACTACCAACCACCAATATCCAATCCATCTCCTTGATCTACATTATCACATCCATATGGTTACTTCCAATTTCATTAATTTAATTACAATTGGAGAATGGTGCTCTTACATAATTCTGTTATATAGGGAATTTTGAGAGAACATAGGGAATCTTCATAGTGACCTATGATTCCCTACAAGTAGAAGTAGGAAAGTATGTTCCTATATACTCTTATATAGGAAATTATGTTCATGTATACTCTTACATAGGAAATTTTTAAAGAAGGTAGGAAATAGTCTATATTGACCTTTAATTTCCTACTATTAGATGTGGGGAATGTGATATAAGTTACTTAGTGGCAGGTGTTTAGAATTTGCGTGGATAGAAAAAATTTGTTCTACATTTGGGAAAATTATAATTCTCGAATTGGACTAAATGGCTTGATACCTAGCCAGTTGAAAATCATGAAGCACAGGGATAATCATTTTGGTTCCAGAAAAAAAGATTCACAAAAATTCTTTAATGATTTGTTTTTTGTCTCCAAAGTTTCAAAAAATATTGAAATTAATTGAAATTGAAGATGAGCTTCAAAAAGGAAATGCTAAGTCTAAAGCAATGATGGAATGCCTTGATCAGGTTTCGTCAATGCACACTTGAGAAGTAGGGCATCAATGCAATCAAACCCATCAACCTAAAGCTAGTGCTACTCAAGCATGTTGCATTATGTCACACTAAATGGACCGATGCTAAGACAACCCCTAATACCAATCTTTGGACTACAAAAAGTACGAAACATATTTAATTGGTTTTTTAACCCTTTATAACTAAACATCAATAGGGTGAGTTATGTCATTAATGAAGCAATTTTTGATCTCTTGCAACACTTCTTCTTGTTCGTTCCTTGCAAATCCACCTCTTTCTTCTCGTGGGTCAATTAGCAAGACAAGATAAAAATAGCAATTATTTTGCACATCATCACTCAAGTATTGAAGGAAATTGAGGAGATTAGAAGCATAAACTCAATAGACAATTTAAAGCATAAACTCAATAGACAATTTACAAACTTATTGTACATCCTATAAAGTGGTCACAAGCCACACCCTTTGTCATTAGCATTTGACATGCTAACGGAGTATCTAGTGTCTTCACAGTGCCTATGTAATAGAGATTCAAGGATTTTGACTTTGTCTTGCTTATTGTATAAATTAGTCCACCTTAACTAGATAAGGCTAGGGGCCATGTGATATGTTTGTTGAAGAAGGTCAACATGAAATGTGGATTAGTTGGATTTTTAAAATACTAAGTAATTCAAGAATATGCTATTTTTCTACCATGACAAAAAGAAATACTCCATGTACATCAAATATAATTTCTCATGGTAAAGCCAACTTTGATATGTGAGATGAAGCAATAATAGTTAACCTAAGGGTTACTGTGACTCACTGACAATTTATTTGTTGTAATTCTCTTGGAAGAACATGGTCAAAAAGGTATGTAAGAAGAATGAAAGAAGAAGCTTAAGTGTAAGAACATGTTTCCTAGAAAGCTAAGAGCTATATAATTGATTCTAGGCTAATAGATATGCAATCAATTTGTCATAATCAATGTCCTCACCAACCATTTATGGACCACTACCTTCTAGGTCCTAGTGGGCTAAATCAAAATCATCATTAGTTTAAAAAATGATCTATAATCCTTTGCACAATACAACATATTCTTATTTGCAATTACTAAGAGTATAAGACACAATAGTAACATGTATTTTCACCAAGGTTGCAATAAATCAAGGAGTCAAAGTCCCATCACCAAACCATGGTAAATTGACAATAACCTTCTCTAAAAGGTTACAGATGAATCTATCATAAGGATCCCATGTACGTCAACACAAGTCCCATTAGCAAGAAGACCATCAAGTTCATGGTTAACATCTTGAACTCAACATATGTTGAGCTTTTGGTTAGGTTGAACCATAAGCAATATGGACTTCCACAGCCATGAGTTAGTGCATAAAGAAAAGGGATGGAGATAAGGACACTAGAGTTCCTTTGCTTTGTCCCTTGTGACTATACGAGGTGGCTTGACAACAATGAGCCCTTAATTCTCCTTATATAGGTAGGTCATGCGAAGGTTGGTTGGAATCTTAAAGATGCAATAATAGGACTTTGACATTTGAAGGTAATATTGTTTGAAGGCTATGGGTATCTTGTGTTGGTATCTTGTGGTGATATTGAAGGCACGATAAGTATAGACTTTGCAAACTTTGCACCATGTTCTTTTTGAGCTAGCTGCATTAGAGTGTAACAATTGTGTGTGTGTGGGGGGGGGTGCGTGCGTGTGTGCTTGCGTGTGTAGCAATACACATTAAAGTTGAGCTTCAAAGATTATATTAAATGACGTTTTTCATTTTGAACTTTCAAAGTCTTAGCTTGCCTATTAAAAAGTTTGAAGACACAAAGGTATGAAGAAGAAGAAGAACGTGGAAGCCTTCGAAATTTTGGATACTTTTATGCTTTAAGGAAAAAAAATCATTGTAAATGAGAGCTAAGCTCCCTCACGGGCAAGTTTTAATCAAAATTGGTAGCACTCAGTATAAGAATATGGATTTAAGTGCATGCAAGGGGAGAAAACTGATTTTTGGTCCAAACAATGGGCAAGATGCCCAAGGGCATAGGGGAAACCTTAACCCTACTTTTTTTGATAAGAAGGCTAAAAAAGAATGGAAAATCCTATTGATGTGTGTGTGCTAACTTTTGGTTCTTTCCTTCCTACTTTTTGAGAGAGAGAGAGAGAGAGAGAGAGAGTGTGTGTGTGTGTGTGTGTGAGGGTGAGGGATCAAAAGGGTAAAGCCTCCATCTCTTCTCATGCTCTTGCATGCCTTACCATTCTCTCCTCTAGCATGACAAAGACCATAGAGGGTTTTAGAACCTAGGAGGTGTATCTTGGATTGCGGAGTGTGCTATGAGTATCCTTCATTATTGAGAGGATGCTTTGCTTATTCACTACAAAGAGATCTTGTGTTCATGTGCAAGAAGCTCCTAAAATAATAGGAGTGTATCCAAACATCCCAAATACATTGAGTGCATGGAGCCCAACATTTCCTCTAGTTTTTCTCTAGTTAAGAACTTGGCTCTTGCTTCACTATTATCCTCTGCCTATCCTCTGGTTGAGAACTAGCTCTTGTTTTTGCTACTTGAAAAGGAAACCTTTTTCCTTTTGTGTTTATCTAAGTGGGGTACATCCATACAAATCACACTTATTTCTTGGTTTTGTAAGATTTTTGTTTCAAGGGCCTAGGAGGACTATAAATCTTCTTGACTAGTATTAGTTGCACCATGTCATAGCAACCATGTCTTGATATGATGCTAATAGGTCAAAAACGTCGCCTTCTTCTTGATTTTTGAAGGGACATTTGCCTTCCTCTAGGGTGGCTTCCATTCTAGGTACTAGGGTTGGTTGAGCCATTCGATTCCATTATTACCTTGCTCCAAATAAATATTTATTAATTAATTCCCCAAGCATCCCCTTAGCCTTTCCTAATCATGTAAAGTTCTCACATCTTTAGCCATGGTTTGCCATGGTTTGCTGACTAGAAGTGGGTAAAACCTATCAACACAAATTTGGTAGAGAATGACACTTCTTGAATCACTAGTATTACTCATTTAGCAATGTTGAGAGGTTACACTTCCCTTTGGTGTACCACCCTAATTACAAAGGATGCAAGCTATGACATGGATAAACATAAGCACTTGAGAGTGCTCTATCACATAGTATTTACACTTTGATCAACCATTAGTATGATTTTGTAGGTGGTGTCATTGTCTATTTCCACTATTAAGTGGGGCACTCTTCTAATTTGTGAGAGGATGGGCCAAAGAGACATTGTGGATAGACCAGAGAGATGTTGAAGCTTCCCTTGGGTTAGGGGGGCAAGCTAGCTGGTCTCTTGCACTAGAGCCAAGTTTTGGAAGTTCCCAAGCCATTGCTTTGGTTGCTACAAGAGGGGAATTCTTTGATCTTGTTGTGATCATGTTGATGATATTAGATGAAGCCTTCTTATGTTTAGGAAAATATCTTATGTAATGGTCATAAACCTTAGAACATTGTTGAGAAGGGGTGATTGTTTTGGCAAGTTGCATCTAGTTTGGTGGTAACCATACTCCCTACATTGATAGCAAATTACTAGACAATTGAGGGTGATCCTAGGAGTTGAAGGATAAGGATAATACACTGGAGAAAGATATTATGGAGCTACAATGTATGAACTAGGGGTATATTCAATATGGAATGATAGTATAAATGGGAGGGGTTGTTAAGATAGGGAGTATTCCATAAATCATGTGTGTCCCCAACCCAACAACTCTTCTTAGGTTTGGAAAAGGATAGGGTCTTGGAAGTAGCTAGAGGAGGTAGGGGAACCATGATTTGGATTCCTTAGAGTATTTTTATGACATAGCCTTGGAAAACCTTTGATATACTAACACTCTAGGTTTGTCACTTTCTCTTTTGATAAAAACTACAAAACTTGTTGTAGGGGAAACTTGGGTGGGAATGGCCAAGGTTATTGCAAGAGGTGCACCATTGTCAAGAATCGCGTGATGGGGGAATTTGCTTGAGTTGCTACGCTAAACACACACTGTATACACAAGAGGAAGCTCACTCAAGAACGCAAGAAGAGAGATGGAGGCCTAAACGTTTTCTTGCTGGTTTCTTCTTCTTCTTCCACATACTATACAATGTACACAAAGTATAGATAAGATACAACATAAAGGAAAGTAGCCTACTAAGTCAAACAGTGCATAACCGACTACACTAATCGATTGGCACTATGTCTTTGCTAGCTGTAGGTAGGTGTAATAAACTAAATATAATAAGTGATAAGTCAGTGGCCATGTGAGTATCATAATGACCACCAATGTGCTAAGTGTAGACGTGCGGACCCATCTAGCCAGGTGGTCCATCATCAATGTCCGCACGTGTTGAGCTTGCCATCTCAACACTCCCCCTCAAGCTCAACTCTATCTTTGCAACTCCAAGTAAGCTTCAGAACTTTCGAAGCTTCTCTGAACCCAATGCCTTTGTGAAAATGTCACTTATCTGATCCTGTGTGCTTACATATACCAAGTCAATCTCTCCTGCAAGTACCTTCTCTCTCACAAAGTGGTAGTGCACCTCAATGTGTTTTGTCCTAGCATGGAACACTGGATTCCTAGCTAGCTGTATGCTGCTCATGTTGTCACAATGAATGACAACTGGACCATCTCCCTACACGTCCAAAATCACCTAATAACTTTTGTATCCATACCACCTCACATGCTGCCATAGCAGCACCTCTATACTCAGCCTCTGTACTCGATAAAGCAACTGTAGGTTGCTTTTTGCTGCTCCATGTAACTGCTGCACTACCAAGGGAAAACATGAATCCACTTGTAGATCTTTTGTCTGACATGCTATCAGCCCAATCTACATCTGTGTACCCAAAGACCTGTGCATCCTTACCTACCTCATAAAAAAGTCCATAATGTAAAGTGGACTTCACATACCTCAAAATACGTCTAACTGCATCCAAATGAGGCTTTCTAGGCATCTGCATAAACTGACTGACAAGGCCAACACCATAGCTCAAGTTTGGCCTTATGATAGTCATGTAAATCAAACTCCCTACTATCCTCCTGAACATAGTAGGGTCTTCTATCTCATCCCCAACATCAGCACTCAACTTCACATTTTGCTCCAATGGTACTGAAAGAGGGTTACATGTTGTCATACCATACTTGGATAACATATCCAAGCCATACTGCCTTTGGGACAGCCATATACCATCATCACATCTGATCACCTCAATACCAAGAAAGTATCTCAACTCACCCAAATCTTTCATCTCAAACTTCTTCTTCAAGAAGACCTTAACTTCAGCAATCCCATTGTCATTGTCACTTGTAATAATCAAGTCATCCACATAGATGACTATGATGACCAAACGTGCATCTCCCTTTCTCACATAAAGTGAATGATCGACATCAGAAATACAAAATCCAATATTGACAAGATACTCACCAATCTTGTCAGACCATGCTCTAGGTGCTTGCTTCAGCCCATAGAGTGCCTTCTTTAACCTGCACACATATGTGGGATGCTCTAAATCCTCATAACCTGTTGGCTGCTCCATATACACTTGTTCTTGCAATTCACCATGCAAGAAGGCATTCTTAACATCCATTTGCTACAAACTCCAACCTTTGGCTACTGCCAAGGCAATCACACACCTAACAGTTGCCATCCTAGCAACTGGACTAAATGTCTCTTCATAATCTATGCCATATGTTTGAGCATAGCCTTTTGCAACTAGCCTAGCCTTATACCTGCTAACTGAACCGTCTGCATTATGCTTGACTTTGTAAACCCACTTACAGCCAATAGCTTTCTTACCCTTAGGTAAGGGTACCAAATCCCAAGTCTTATTGGCTTCTAATGTAGCCATCTCCTCATCCATTGCTACATTCCAATGAGCATGACCAACAACATCCTCAAACCAAGTGGGCTCAACATCCTCAACTAGTTTCACCATATATGCATAATGGTGAGCTGCATAACCTTCAAAACCAAATCTTTTAACAAGGTATCTGACCCTGCTAGATCTACGTACCACCAGATCACTCAATGGAGCCTTTACATTACTATGAGCTCTCTATACACCTGGCGTCTTGACTGAAGGAATGCCAAGCTCATCATCCAAACTCTCCGAACCACTAGAATCTCTATCAAATCCCAAATGACTAGTAGATGCATCATTACTATCAAGCACTTTCTTCTTTCCTTTGTCCTTCCCTGCAACACTTATAGATCCACCTGAAGATGTGGGGCTACTCCTTAGTCTCCCAGACCAAGGGCTCACTGTAGGTGTAGTACCAGATGCTATTTTTGGTCCACTAAGACTTCATGATTCTTGTTTATCTTTCTGCACATAGCTGTCCTGATCATTATCATTATCCAAAACATCACCAGCAGGTGTATACCAACTTCCCATCTCATCAAAGATAACATCCCTACTCACTTTGAACTCACTTGTGGCAGGGTTATAACAATGATACTCTTTCTACTCTAAAGAGTATCTAGTAAAAACACATTTTTCTACCTTTGGATCAAGCTTCTTTCGTAGCTCATCTGGCACATGAACATATGCAACACAGCCAAATACCTTCAAGTGCGATACATCAGGCTTCTTGCCAGTAAAGCATTCTTCAAGAGTCATCCCATGAACTGCAGCTGTGGGAGTTCTATTCATAATGTAAACAGCAGTATGGACAGCCTCAGACCAAAAATGTTTGGGCATATTCTTTTCAGCCATTAATGCCCGTGCAACTTCTGCAATGTGCATGTTTTTTCTTTCTGTAACACCATTTTGTTGTGGGGTATACTTGCAAGTAAATTGCCTCTTTATCCCACAAGTCCTCAAGAAGCCACTGAACTCATTAGAGAGGTACTCTCTCCCTCCATCTGATCTCAAGCACTTTACTTTTAAGCTTGTTTCTGTTTCAACAATTGCCTTAAAAGATTTGAAGTGCTCAAACACATCACTTTTTTCCTTCATGAAGTATACCCATAACTTCCTTGAACAGTCATCAATAAATGTGACAAAGTATTTGCTGCCACCAAGAGATACATTCTATGTAGGCCCCCAAACATCTGTATGCACTACATCAAGTATTTTTCTACTCACTTCTCTATCATGCAAAAAGGGTTGTCTTGCCTGCTTACCAAACTGGCATGCTTCATAGACTTTATGCAATTCTGCAACTCTAAAAGAAGGCAACCCTGTAACCAATCCTCTGGACTGCATTAATTTCAGTCTTTGCACATTTACATGTCCAATATGTTTATGCCATATTTCAATATCTGCAACTACTCCTTTTCCTTTAGCATACATAGCAGCATCCATTATAGAAATTCCAGCATCTAAAGTGAACATTTGGCCAACTCTACTTCCTTTTGCGACCAACCTGCACTTATCATTAAAGTCTTCTACAAAACAACCTTTTGCATTGAATCGGACCTGCAATCCCTGCTCTACCATTTGGCCAACAGACACTAGATTCTTTGTAATTGATGGCACATGTAATACATCTGTCAGACTCTTTGTCTGGCCATCATACAAGGACAAGGGAACCTTTCCAATGTGTGAAATTGGGTGGCATGAATCATCACTTGTTTGCACATAACCTAGGTTTTGTATGTCCTGCATCTCTCCAAACCATTCAACATGACTGGTCATATGATTAGATGCACCTGAGTCAACATACCATACATCATCATGTGTCCCTTTCCTATAACTGCATTCATCATATGCTACATAACAACCAGGTGCTCATTTTTGTCTTCATTTTGTCGTGAAGACGATGCATAGTTTCCTTACTGCAGTTTACCACTGTGAATATCCTCCTTCTTAGCATAACAATTGGCTCTGCAATATGTCCTGTTTTGCCACAATAATGGCAAACAATAGAAGAATTTCTAGAGCCTCTGTTCTGCCATCCACCTCTTCCTCTAGAGCTCCCCCTGCCTCTAAAGTTTCCTCTACCTCCAGAAACCTGCATTTCACCAAACTATTGATTGAACCTGTTTTGTTGGTTATCGCCAGCACGTCCCATACCACGGTCTCTTGAAGAGGATCTACCACATCCCCTTCCTGAACTCGAGTAAAATGCTTGGACTTGTTCACCATTTCTTTCAGATGAATCACCCTGCATATTGATCTCTTCACTAATCATGAGAGAGATCAGCTCATCAAAATTTGGAAATGGCTTTCGTACATATACTGAAGTAACAAATGATTTCCATGTCTCTCATTGCTAAGACCACTCAGAGTGGATGAAACCAAATCATCATCATCCGGCATTGCATTAATCGCTGCTAAAGCATCTGCAATGCTCCTCACCTTCAACACATACTCATTGATAGACATTTTCCCTTTTTTCAAGGCATTCAACTCTTGCTTGAGTTGAATCTTTCGTGCCTTTGTATTTACTGAAAACATGCTCTCAAAAATTGTCCAAACTGCACATGAAGTTTTTGCATTCCTGATATGTCCCAGCATAGTATTATCAATGACTGCAGATAGCCAATACATCACCTTTTTGTCTTTCACATTCCACTCTTTCCATGCTTTTAACTCATCTGCAGTTGGAGGGATACCTAGCTCTGGATCCTTTTATTCACCTGAAACAAACTCATAAAGGCCATTTCCAATGAGGAAGTTCATCACACGAAACTTCCATGAAGGGTAGTTATTCTTGTCGAGCTTCTTAATAATGGGATTTCCATTGTTCTCTGTCATTATCACAAACAAGGATACAACACAGCAAGCTAGTCTTCTGCAATCTTTCACAACACGTGCACAACAATACATCAAGCAACCTTTTTCATTGATTACTCAATAGTACATGTAATTTGCAACCTGTTTGCAGATAAAACTTATGTTTGCTTCCTGGAAACACCTCAAAAATTACAGATTCGCAATTTACAACCTGCGCACCCACTTTTGGTGAATACAGCCGAAATCACAGTGTCCCCTGAAACTGTTGTCCGCAATCTTGCGGCTCTAAAACGGGGCTTGAAACGGCCTCAGACGCCCAAAATAACTAGGGGTTATCCCTTAAGTGTGTATCTATAGAATATACACTGATCTGCTTGTACACCAAATCTCACAGCAATCTGAGATTTTTGCTTGACCTACTTCCGGTGCCTCCACAAGCACTATCCAAGAGAGAGAGTGGAAGAATGGGAGAGCTTCTTACCCGTTGCTTGCTTGCTCAAACCTTGCTTCTTCTCCTTCACTTCAGCCTTCAAAATCAGCCTCTCTCAATGGCGCGGCTCTAATACCATATCAAGAATCGCGTGATGGGGGAATTTGCTTGAGTTGCCGTGCCAAACACACACTACATACACAAGAGGAAGCTCACTCAAGAACACAAGAAGAGAGATGGAGGCCAAAACTTTTTCTTGCTGGTTTCTTCTTCTTCTTCCACACACTATACAATGTACACAAAGTATAGATAAGATACAACATAAAGGAAAGTGGCCTACTAAGTCAAACAGTGCATAACCGACTACACTAATCAATTGGCGCTATGTCTTTGCCAGCTGTAGATAGGTGTAACAAAGTAAATATAATAAGTGATAAGTCAATGGCCATGTTAGTATCATAATGAACACCAACATGCTAAGTGTAGAAGTGCGGACCCATCTAGCCAGGTGGTCCATCATCAATATCCGCACGTGTTGAGCTTGCCATGTCAACAACCATGACTATAATTTTTAGGCTAGCTCCTTCCCTTTCTTCAATTTTTACATCTCCTTTCTTGGCTGAAGCAAAGCATATTCTTCCTCGTTCTTACTTCTATCTATCCTTAGGGATTCTAGTTCCTTCCTCAACTTGCTCATCATAGTATCCTAATGGAGATAGGCTTGTTCTTTATAGCTTTGCTTCAAACAACATATGGGCATTCTCTAGCTTTATAGCTAGTTGCTTAGAGTCTTCTGTTGCTAATAGAATCCACAGTCTCCCAAATATTTTGTTGAGTCAGATAGGGAAATGCTCTCATGATCCGTTTCGAGACTAAAAAGTCTCCTAGATAAGTAGGAAGCATAGTCACTAGAACTTTGACTCTAGTCATGAGCTTTGGTACCATTTTTCCATCTTTGTAGCTTAAGTTTTTGAGCTCTTCTACTATGCATTCCACTCTCTCTATTACATGGAAAAAAGTCTCCGATGAAGTAGTTGTCCAATTGGGAAAATGGTTGGCCAAATATTTGCTATAATATTTGTTAAGAAACTCTTCTAAGGTAGAGAGAAAGAGGCTGAGCAGGCCTCTTCTCTATGCACTCCATGATTCTTCTAGAAGTGCAAATGGTCTTTTGGATCTTCAAAGATAGACTCTATGAGTGTTAGAAACTTGGTTACCCTTTCCAAGGCATTGTATGGGGGTTTCAATTATTAGATTGGGATTGGTACCCACCCCTTATCTCATGAGCCATGTCCTTCCTTAGAAACACTAGAGACATTGGTAGCCATCTTTTGAGAATGGGAAAAAAGAGGTGTAGAGGGATCAATGTACTTAGGGGGATGATGATGACAATGCACAAAGAACATTTGAGGTGGTTTGTTGACCATAGGTGCACTTAAGGTTGTTAGATGGATTGTAGTCTTGCTGCCAAAGTAGGTGGTTGTCATAGAATGACATTGTCTAAAGGATTAGACCATTGTAAGAAGATTGTACCTATGGCAAGGTTGCCGAAAATTTGAACAATAGCAACATTGGGTGTGCTAAGCTTGTGCTAGCAATCTACTCTCCCCTTTGCTATTGGAACATTGCTAGAGTGGAGCTAAGGAAATACTATTTTGGTAGGGTAATATACTTTCTTCAATCCTTTAATCATTATAGAGGAGATGATCCAAACATCTTTTTCAATTAGAAGCAAGATGAACTATGTTTGGAGACTTAATTTTTGATAAGGACTTGCATAAGGGTATCCTCTATCATTGTCTCTTTTTTTTTGCCCCATGAAAGTGTACAAGTGGCATGCAATAAGAGGATTATAGAATCTAAAGTCTACCCTTTTGAGTGGTCGTTCTCCAATATTTTGCTAGGGTTGCACCTAGAATCAACCTAGATATAGTATGTTTCATGGACTCATTGGTGTTGTTGCAGGCTATGTACTTATTGAGGGGCCATGTAGGCATCAGCCCCATGAGAATTCTTGATAAATCTTCTCTTAGAGAAAGGTAATTGATTATCCAAAGCTTATGAGCCATTCTTGTTCCTCACTTTTTAGGGTCATGGTGGTCAATGTCTTGCATAACATCCTAGAACCATCCACCCCAAGAGTGGAGGACACTTGATACCTATGTTTGATACTATTGATCCAATGAATGGTTACCAATGACATCACTTCAAATTGCTAATTCCCTTGAGTTCACCAAAGGTGTTGCATGATTGGTATGTGCCTTAGATATCATCTACATGAACCATCAGTGTATCAAACTTGGAGAATTGTATTTCAAAACTTGGTAATGCCTATATCATCAAATTTTTTGCTACTTGGAAATTCAACACATATCTTGGCATACCACAATTGCCAAATTGGATTTTTTTTTCATTTTTGGGACTATTTGTGTATGATAACATATTGCATTAATGCTATTGGGGGCCCATCCTACTATAAAACTTGGAGAATTGAACTGCGAAAGTTAGTGAGGTGTTTACTATTGGTACATTCAACACCTCTCTTACCACTACTGCAACTTTCAAATTGGCATATTTGTCTATGTTGGGATTGTTTGTGTAGGGTTTGTTAGATATGCTCAATGCCCCACCCTCATAAGGTGCCACTAATGATCCATGGTGCTCTATGTTGTAAGGCCCCCATTACGAGGAGAAGCCATGTGTGAGCATGAACATTGGTTGGGTCCTGACTTGTATGTTAGATGAGGTCTAAGTGGCTAGATGGCAAAAAGGTGACCTTTTGTGGATCTAGCCTTTAGGTTAGATAGAATAGTTATACTAGTAGCAACTTGAGGCCACGATGCATCGAGTTGCCAGGTGTGGGAGTTATTAGGGGTCCCTATTTTGGGGTCTAGGGGCCACAGAAGTGGCCCTTGGTTGGGGGGTCTCAAGGGGGCCAATGGCCCCCCTAATGGGGGTCTAGGAGCAATGCCCTTGGCCTGATAGTAAAGGGAACATTCCCTAGCTAACTAGGGAAGGTTCACAATATGGTCGGATAGTGCGGCTAGACTACCTTCTCGGGGTATAAAAGGAAGGCCCCTCCAAAGCCATCATCAATCTATCTTTCACCCAGTCAGAGTTCTTCCATCTACCCTTAAGCTCTTTGCCTATCATTTGCCTAGATCACCATCTAAGCTTCATAGTGGAAGTGCACGGGTGGACAGAGCCATCTTTGTATCAGTTCATTTGAAATTAAAGTAGTCTTCATTATTCTTATATTTGGTGTGTATTCTTCTACTCCTTGCCATCATTGTGATGTGTAATTTCTACAAGGTTATATGTTACACTCAATCTATTGGGGCCCCATGTGTAGCGATGGGATCCTTCTTTATGATCCAACAATTATATCCACAAGTGAGGAGAAGGATGTAAAATGCCACCTACCTTTTGTGGATCTTGATTCCACTTGCCCCTATTTGTTCAATGAAGGAAGTTTTGAGTCTAACAAGGCTATGCCTACTATGTTAGGTGTTGGGGTTGCAATTGATCTTACAAAAGTCTTATATCATAGACATGGGAAAGCAAACTTCTATTTATTATTGATGGTAGATAAAGTTTTCAAATTTGGGGGATCTATAGTAAAATGATTCTATACTCAAGGAGCAGGATGAATCTAAGTGATGTGTAGTATTATCTTCCTAGTGCAACTCATTGTGACACACTTAGCTTCAAGTGCTTGACTTGAGTTTTGAAAAAAATTGACATTCTTCCCATTCTCTGCTACTCTGTTGAAGTTTAAGTATACATTCATAGATAAAATGACTCACTTTAAATGGCAAAGAGTGTGATCAAAATGGAATTGATTAGAAATAAGTGGTGGCTTTTGAGGAAGCTTGGTGCTTGCCCCTTCAAGCTGGTGCTACTAAGTCTAAGTGTTGATGAATAGTGGGAAAACTTGCTCCACATGTGTAGAGCAAGGCTTGTTTTGGACAAGAAGATTGTGGCCAAAGTGTGATCTATTAGCTTATAAGTTTCCTCCACATGATATGCTTGCAACATGTGATGCAAAAGAATATTAAGTCCAATCTAACAATGCTAGGGGAGCTCTCTAGCACCTTTCGTTAACTTACTTCGCTATTATGATTGGGCTCCAAGTATTTGTACTTGATTAGAATATAGACTTTTTTCTTTGCATGCACAAAACATTCTTGTTTGTAAGGGTCTTGGAGTTATTCCCAAGTATATGTGAATGAGCCATCCTAGGTTTTTTCAAATGCCATTAAGGGGCAGTTCACACAAGTTTGTGAACACATGTGCAGATCATACTCTTGTGAACAAAATCCAAATTGTCTCACACAAAGTAGCTCTTATATGAAATAGACAATACCTAAGCAAAACTATATGGTTGACCCTTCCCTTAGCCTTAAATATTGCTTTTGTGCTCCTTTTTATAATATGCAAATATTGTTAACATGTTTTTTTAATTAAAGAGCACTTATTAATATATTGCTATCTTAGGGGTGAATTGAATGTTTTTTTAATAAAAAGATGCACCTATGGCTTGGAAAATCACAAGAGTTATTTTGTCATTTAGTCCAAAATATAGTTGTAATTAAGGGTGATCTCGAGTGGACAATATTATTGGCCATGCCAATCAATCCATATTCAAAATATCTTCAAGTGGAAACATAATTGTGAAATTATCTCAACACTCTAGAGAATCAAAGCATATCCACACTTTGCCACTTAAAATATCAAAGCATATTCATACTTTCTAGAATCTATCAAGCAATGAAGGTACTTGTCTTAGCCAAAGTTATTGTCCTCACTAACCCATGTAGACTTGACTATATTTACCAAGAAATGCCATGTGACATTTGTAACATCCATTTCCTTATAAACGTTGTTTTCAATCACAAAAATATAACACGTGAGATAAATATCAAAATGCTAAAAGCTACTTTATTTTGTGTTGTTTAGACAAATCATATCAATGAACACTTTTTTATGGTTCTTGTCTCATTCTTTGATGGCACCTTCACATTTTGTAGGTAGTACCCACTTTACTTTGCAAGGTCCTACATACTCCCTTCTTATCTCACATTTGTCCATGTATATAAGTTAGATTGTGTGTCAAGTTGTTGTTCACGTGTTGTCTTTTCATGCATCACCTAAAAATTAGAATAGGAAAGCACATTATGCTATGAAGAGGTGAAGCTCCACCCAAGGACGCATCTACATAAAAAACCTTGAATCATGGAAACCCAATAATGTACTAGGCGTTACACTACTTTTGAAATCCCCACTAGAATTGCAAATTACAAACTCAAGAAGAAAGAGAGACTTTTGAAACATTAAAAATTATAGTACTTTCGAAAAGCCTCACTATACAAATTGTTGAATTAGAAAGAAAGAGACATAAGAGAATGTAATGCTTTAAAATTTTGAGCTAATTAATATAAAATAATCTTGTTTAATTGCCCATTCCTTTTTGAGCAATTGATTGTAAGACCATGTGTGTTGTGATTTGATAATTATCCGAAACAACTTCCACCTTTTGCATCTAAGCATTAGTATTCCACAAAAAACTATGTGCACTAGATTGACGATTCACACTAAGCCAACTTGCATAGGCCTCCTTGTTTGAAGCTATATTAGAGCCTGTGGTCAAATGTATGGTTCCACAACAAGTCATGTGGAAGCAAAGGTGGTGTGGTTGGTTACTTGAATAGGATCATTGTACTGGGCTTGGTCCAACTTTAAGCTAGTGGGAGAGTCTTGCTTGTGATACACTTCAAGTTATGCCAATTACTATTGCATTTAATCATATTCTCACTTGCTTTGAATGTGCATACCTTGCTATCAAATATACCTTTAAAAAAAAGCCAACATTAGGCTCATGCAACTTTGGAATTTACCTTCAAACATCACTAAACATCAAGATGCAACTCTATTCCCAAAGTTTTGAAAACACCCTTCTTGATTGTGCTCTTAATTTTTTATCTGGCAACCAAAAGTGATTTTCATGTGAAAGTATTAAGCTATAAAGTTTAACGAAAAATTCATTCAAACCTTAACAATATGACATTTTGAGATGAATGCAATGCAATGAAAGATTGGAAGTTGTAAGTAGTAAATTGTAATGAAAATTTGGTTTAAATATTAATAGTATGACATTTAGACATGAATGTGGTGTGATGAAACCATGCTAGCCACCACTTGAGATGCCATTGATGTAGTCTCTTGTAAGAACTCAATTTTGTATTGCGTAGGGTGAGTTATTATGAAGAAAGTCATCCAATAAAGGTTCACTTGCCTAAGGTGGCCTCAAGAAGGGCGAGTTATTATGAAGAAAGTCATTCAATAAAGGTTTACTTGCTTAGCCTAGGGTGACATCAAGTATGGGAGTCTCATGCTCTACAACTAGTCCAAACCTTTTGGCATAGGGTTGTTCAAATTCTTGAAAATTGTCCTCATAATTGAATGTAAGCAAAGAAAGCATGTGAACACTTGTTGTACACCTACTTGATTTTGCAACATTCATAACACATAGATTTGAATGCAACAAATGCATCATATCTTTTTAACATTACTAATGAGCCTTTAGTCCCATTGAGGGGGAATTTGGGCACCAAGATGATGCATGCCACACTAGAATCTTCCATGATAACTAGCTACCTCACAAAACTTTGTTTGCTGAAATTTTGTCTAGAACTCCGATTTCATGTTGAGATGACTATTTTATTCTTGTTTGAACTTCCACATAAAAGTTGGTTTGCTGCCCCACGAAGTACTTGAAATAGAAAATAGCCTAGTTGAGAGAGAGAAAGATATGCACATGGTGAGGCATCATCTTTCTCTAGCAAAAGGGGTCTCACTTTTTTTGCTATACTTATACCATCAATTATGTACGTTTAAATGACAGTAACACAAAAGTGACACTCAATCTTTCTTCCAAGAAATGCTTCCATATGCTGAGTATGCTAAGAGAAATTACATATTGAAATTCTTTTGTTAAAGATGAATTGACAAAGAAAAGCGCTATAGTAATTATGTACACATTTCCACAGTAGTACGTGTACTTTCCAATATATAATAAGAGTAGTGAATAAAAATTTCCCATGGCTTAGCACTAAAAGCTAATGGATTGGCACCATGGTAAGGCTATCAAATAAAGCTAAAATATATTGTTGCAATGTTGATATGTAATAGATAAACACCATTGTTATTGATTTCAACTAACCTTAGCACTAATAAAAAATGAAAACTCTGGCATTACTACTAATAAGGGAACCTAAGGAATCATACTTCCATAAACAAAAATGATAAAGAGGAGAATGGCCTACAATTTTGATAATCCTTAGCAATAGTCAACATCTCATAAAGTTTGATTAATTATACCACAATAGAAAATGAAACATTTGGCATTAATACTACAAAAGAAATCGACCTTTCAAGCATAAATAATCACAAGAAGGAGAATGATCCCTTTTCCACCTTCAAAGGTAGGAAAAATCATAATTACAATAATTGTTTTACTTAATTATAATTACTCTAGCCTAATTGGGCGATGTTTTAACCATTTATGCATTGTAGGGTAGGATACTTAGTTAATTATATTGTAATTCCTTACATTGTAGGATAGGATACTTACTTAATTACATTGTAATTCCTCTAGGGTTTCTTGGAAATACTTCAATCATTTATACATAGCATAACGTGAGAATTTATTCATATGAATAAATTATGTGCAACATTAATTGGGTGCTATTCAGAGCCAATGCTCTCACAACTACAAAAGGAAGCTTTTATGACTTCCTAAGTCTTTTGTATACCACCAGTTTAGTGCTATAAAGCTTTCGTAGAAGCAAAAAAGATTATTAACATATGTTTATGTGTATATGGCTATGGTTCCCTTAAAAATTTGTGCTATTTGTTTTTGCCAAGAAGTTTATCATTTCTCATCTTCTATGTCCATTCCATTATGATAGTTCTTACCATGTTCTAAACCCTATATATGATTGCATAAGAGTTGGAAAAAATAATTTGAATTATCTTCAGAAAACCTTTCTCGAATCCTATGACTTTCAATACATTTGCGATGAAGTGTCAAAACTAATGTAGTTGTAGGCTTTATAGTCCATGTATGTGAGACCAAATTTTGCTACAGACTTAGGGCATGATCCATTGAAAATATTTTATCCAAAATGGCAAAGTGTAACTTGCTTCCCTAGATGAAGCCATGTTTAGTAGCATCAATCATCTCTATCAAGATATTCTCATCCTATCTTGTGACTTTGGGATGATTTTGATTGAACCCCTATTATTTCTTTAGGAAACAAGCCATCCAATTTGATCTTATTGAGTAGATTTCAAAGGCATTGGGCACATACTTCCCACAACTCTTGAGAGACAGACAAGCCATCTATGTTGGGTGATTTCACTTTCTTTATTTTCCTTAGCCCACAAAATGTGTCTCTTTAACTCAAAGTAGTAGTTTTAGCACTATGGCTTCCTCCTTACTCACACTGGTTTTTTTAGGTCTAGAAATGCAACTTTCTTCTCTCCATAATCTTGGGGATTGGAGGTTTGCTATTGATAGGTAATTTGAGAACACTTTCATAATCTCCATACCATTTGTGAGTAATCTATCCTCATAACTATCAAGTGGTGGTAGTATGAGCTCCCTTTTATGTTTAATCTTGAGGGTTGAAGAAGAAGGTCATTGGCATATATCCAACCATATCCCTTTCCCCTTTAGCTACATTTTTGTACCTTTAATGTGGAGGTCCTTCATAATAGCACAGGAATTAGTAACCCATTGAGAAGAATGCAATTTACAAGGGAGAAGACAATTGAGAGAAGCATGCATGACACAAGATTGGGTTCAATATCCCCCCATGCATAGGTGAGCACCTCCCCCATGCATGCATTTATAAATTTTATTAAGTCCTTATGCTAAGAAATATCATTTAAAAGAATCCCCTTTTTTGACTCTTACATTCTTTACACAAATACCTTGCTTTTGCTCTAATATTTCTAACTTCTATTCTAATAAACCTAGACTAAGGTTTACAAAATAATAAAAAACACTTCTAGGTCTTACAAGATAATTGCATCCAAATAAATAAATTGCTTATAGGTGCATATAATATCCATGCACTAATGAACTCATTAAAAAAATAATTCCATGCTATGAAGAGTACAATCATAAGTAATTTTCTACAAATTAATATACACTTTCTCAAAGTACTTAAATATGTTCACCACAACACAAAACACATTAGTTCCTTGCCATCTATCTATCGAGTATAACATGATCAGTGCCACAATCATATGCCATGCATAACCCATCACTATCATGTGAAAAATAGACAAAGAAACTCAACGAAAATAAAGATAGAGTCATTTTATTTTCATAATGATTTCTATAACACTACTTAGGGTCTAAAAGCAATTTTGCTTGGTTAATAAAACAAACAAAACTATATGGGTGATTAGCCATGTGCTAGTGCAATCTCATGTGGTGAACTTATACTACATCAATGAGGAAGTTCAAAACATTTATGTATTATTTCAATGTAACGAATCTATACATATCTTATGAAAATAAGATAGCCGTGGATTTTCATGCTATACTACCTCATGTGGCAAATTTGTGCCTATCAAACATTAATGTGGCTGTGAGTGGTAGGTAGTTATTAGATGGCCATAAGAGGGAGTTACCATTTTTAAAAAAATCCATTGGGATTCTTCTATAAAATGGTTTCTATATTTCACTAGATATCTATAATATTGATTTTCGATTCTAGTTGTGGTCTGTGGTCATGGTCAAGGATAACTTTGGGTATTAAATATTTTTAGCCTTCCTCTAGTAATAGAGGATTGCCTACAATTAGAGTCACCAATGTAGTTCCCTCAAACGTTTCAGTAAAACAATTTGAATGAATTATGAATTTGCCAATGAGGAGGAATGCCCAATTGAAATACTTTATCTCATTAATCTTATGAGTAATACGAAATGGCCCATAATATATTGTGGCTAATTTTTTAAAGGATGTCTTTCAATAGATTTTAACCTCATCTTTTCAATTCATAGCCCAACTAAATCATTTTTTCAAAATCCAATAGCTTTACATATCTTGGTTTCTTAGGCTAGATATCTCAACTGCAATTACTTAATATTTCTAGTCACTTCTTTTAGGATTTTCCTATAATTAGTAGCTAAAATATTGGTAGCTAGAATATCATTAGCTATATTGGCCATGGGAATATGTAGTTTCTTTTCATAAATCCATGATGAGGAAAGATAATGTTAATGAAAATTTTAGCAGCTTATGGTATAGTCAAGGCCTTTTTATAAGGGACAAAATAAAGACGTGTACTAAATTTATCCATGATGGTCTATACAATGTCATGGTGTGCGAACATTATGGGAAGACCAATAATAAAATCCAGAGAGATTTTTTCTCATGGTCTATTAGGTACATGTAAAGACATAAGTAATCCATAAATTTTTCCATGATGATATTTAATACATTGATATACAATGCATTCATATGTAAACTTTACTATAACATACTTCATCGTAGGCTAGTAAAAATATTCTTTCCATGTAGCTATAGTAGATTGAATTCCTCTATATTCCATGTAAGTTGGTACATCCATTTTAGTCATTGCAATATTCCTAAAAGATGCAATAACACACAACTTTTTTTTATAATATAAAAATCCATCCACACATATAATTATAAAAAAGAGTGGTGCTAGTATTCTAAAATATTTGCCAAATGATACAAAAATAAGACCTACAACAAAACTCTGAACTTTAACAATAGAAATATGAATCAAATATATGTTTTTTATTTTATCAAAATCAAGAAAATGATGAGATGCAATACTTTTTGTAGGCCTATGACTCAATCCATATGTAACAACCACAGTAACATGACCAGGTTGGTATTGGATCATTGGATGAAAGATTTGAATGAAAAAGCCCATTTGATGTGACCGTTAGAGATAAGTGATTGGTTTAGTTTAATAAGTTGATGGATTCTTGGTTAGTTTTAATAAGAATTTCAAAGTCGATAAGACAATGACCTAATTTGATCCTAAATGTGGTCTTAAATATATTAGTTAAATCTATAAAAATGATGATACCTTGATTTGAGATCCATCTTTCTAAAATTTTGGTCCCCCTAAGTCTATCTAATAAATCATCACTCTCGAAACATGATATTGATTATAAAAAATTACTTTGTTTAATGCTCTATAATCAATGCATATCCTATAAGTTTTGTTTTTTGTTTCAACCAAAAGGATAATCACACCAAATGAGGAATAAATAGGATGGGTCAAACCCTTATTTAACAATTAAATTACTTATCTTTGTATTTCATTTTGATGCAAAGGACTATGCCTTTATGGAGATTTATCCGATGGAGTTACCTTAGGGAAAAAACCTATCTTGTGGTTGAGATATCCATGGGATGGTAGCAATTTAGATAGATAATCATTGGAAAAACGAGTGTAAGAATCCAATAATTTTTTTGGTATATGGGTCAATGTAGAAGAGGATTTGACTTTAGTCACAAGAGTCATGCATGCCTTTTATTACTTTCTAAGTACTCTTTTAGCTTGTGTGTGACTAATTAGGGCGAACAATTCAATTTAGGAGCACTAGTCAAAGAGATAGTTTGGCTTTGAAATTGAAAAGTGATAGTGTGAGTATGATAGTCAATGTCAGGATTATATTGATTTCTAAATGGCATACCTAGGATGATGCCTAATGACTAGAAGAGCACAACTAGAAAATCATACCTAGTATGATAGTCAATGTCAGGATTATATTGATTTCTAAATGGCATACCTAGGATGATGCCTAATGACTAGAAGAGCACAACTAGAAAATCACACCTTTTCTTTGTATGTGCCCATAGATTTTCTAGACCTTTAATTTCTCGTGTTCCATTATATTTGATGCCTTGGAATGTAGATTTAACATTGTATAATGAGGACTAGTATCTAGTTGGAACCTCCTAATCAAAAAAAAAAAAAAAGAGAGAATTACCATCTTCATGTAGAATAATAACATCATAATCTTGCACAACACCTTTCATCTTAAGCAAAGCATGTAAAGGGATAGGCATACATGACTTTTCTTTGTTTGATACCTCTTCTTGCAATGTGCTTATAGTCCAAACGAGAGCATAGTCACGCTCTTCCTCAATATTGTGCAACTAGGTTGTGGTAGTATTGATGTTGTTTTTGTTGGCAGAGACTTTACTCATTGACAATTCCCTTGAAGATGACCAGGTTTTTCACATCAGTATCATGTAGATTATCTTTTGTGTTGAGAATTATGATTTATAGTTTGAGGCTGTACCTTATTATCTCCAAGTTTTTGGTCACATGTGCTTTTTTGTTGGAAGTTAAAGGTCTATTGGATGGAAAAGAATAAGGGTGATAATAAGTGAAAGGTTAACCTCTTTAGGTTGCAATCATTATTAAAGGGCCAAGATGGATTAGTTCGTTAGTCATGAAGAGTCTAGACAATAGCTTGGAATTTTTTCTCAGTATCATGGGCATAAGTGATAGCATCATGAAGTGAATTAGGTTTAAGAGAATTCAACTTAGCATCCATATTTGCATTTGCAATGTACTCTCGAGAACTTTCTCAAGCATTTGCAATAGTAAAAGTCATTTCCAAAATCTCTTCGTGTAAATAGATAATGATTGCCTTCTTACCATGATTAATTTCCCAAATTTACCTTGTATGAAGATGAAATTGAGGTGGTAGCCCAGATAATTCACTATATGTATACCCTCTATATCATGTGTGTTCAAGGCCCGTTTATAAATATCCTTATTCTATGAATTTTCCCTTAATAAAATATGACCCTTTTCTATTCAATCTGTAAGTAACCCCTTTATATGGGGCCCTTTTGTATGTAAAAAAAGTGTAAAATTGGTATTTAAAAAAATCCCTTATGTTGAACCCATGTGATACATGCATATATTTATGATTGACCTGCCTGGGGATGGCAGGAAAGATTCTTTAACTTTTTCTTGAAATTTATTCCACATCTTTAGCCGGTTGGTGTTATGATGAAGAACATTCCACTAAAGTGATGCTTTATTAGTCAAATAATTTGTAGCACACTTGATTTTGTCTTTCTTAGAGAAAGCTTTTTCATCGAAATAATCATTAAATTAGCTCAATCAATACAAGAAACTTTTGCCATACATTTTACCATCAAATTTAGAAAACTAGGATGATTAATTTGTAGGTCTTATTGGCTTGTTATGCTTCAAGGGCACCTTTCAAAATAAGAGCGATGTGATCAACTTCATCTTAAGCAGATGGATTTTGTTGGCATTCACCTTCTTGAAGTGCTTTTGTAGCCTCATTCAAATTACATTGAAGAAGATCAATTTGTTGTTGTAAAGTAATCTTGGATGTATGCTTCCACAATGATGTTGACATGTTGGCCAATCACTATGCTCTGATACCCACATTGAGGTCTGTCATCATACCATAATAATTATCAACATGAAATTGAGAAAAACACAATTTTAAAGAGAGTAGAGAATTCGAAGTAGTATGCTCTCCTCGGAGACGACTATTTCAATGTGATGCTACTTAAAGGTCGCTAATAGCTTTTATGAAACACAAGATTGGATACATTTTCCCCCACAACATGGATGACCCTTTCCCATGCATGTATTTTTAAATTTATTTAAAGCTTTTGTTCTTAAAAAATATCATTGAAAAGCATCCCCTTTTTGGGATCTTGCTTTCTTTGTATGAATGCCTTGATTTTGCTCTAATATCTCTAAATCCAATTGCAATAAACATGAATTAATAATTATAAAATAATAATTAAGCCATTTAGGACTTACATAATCCAAATAAATAAATTACACATTGGTGCATAAAATATCATTATACTAACGAGCATCTAAAAATACAATAACTCCACATCATGAAGCATACAATCCTAAGTGATTTTCTACCTAAAAATATTCAATTTGCATAACTCCTTTTAATACTCTACCCACCACATCACAAAACACATTAATTGTATTTTGCATCACATGCTCAATAATGGGGCATTGGACACCCTCTTATCGATTCAAGAGGTTTGAGGACATGGCACGTCGACGAGCTCTCACCTAGTCTCTTACACACCCCAAGAAAACCAAAACCATTGTAGTGAACTCCCTAGGCCCTCCCTCAAGAATGCAGGTGGTACTTGGAAAGCTCCATGACCCAAGTGTGCATCCACTCTCTCTCTTCACCCTCTACGGTCTTCACATGCAAGATAGGAGAGGATAGGCATGAGAGAGCACTCAAGGCCCACTTTTTTGGTCAGAAACCAATCTTCCCTTTGTATACACACTCAAATCCATGTTTCTAGCACTACTAAATTTAATTACAAATTGCACATGAGGGAGTCCAGCTATCATTTAAAATAAATAATTTCTTTCTTTGAGGCCTAACAATAATACATTTTTTTGGCTTCCATGTTCTTCTTTCTCTTCATGGGTTAGAAACCAATCTTCCCTCCATGCTTACACTTAAATCCAAGTTTCTAGCACTACTAAATTTAATTACAAATTGCATAGGAGAGGGTTTAGCTATCATTTACAATAAATAATTTCTTTCTTTGAGGCCTAACGATAATAATTTTTTTTGGCTTCCATGTTCTTCTTTCTCTTCATGGCTTTGTTTCTTCATTTAGTTAACATTTGTCCCCCCTCCTAGTAGTCAAGTGCCCTTCCCATGGAACTCATTTCACTAGGAGCATAGTGTGGCTAGTAGATGGAGATGGATGAAGGATAGGTGGGATTTGGTTAGGGTAAAGATGAGGAGGATGGTGGTTGCCATGGTGGGGAGGTCATAGGAAGAAGATGGTGCTAGCCCATCGATTGTTGATGGGTCCTCAAGCACTTAGTGTACCTATTATGTTTGTATGCACTTCCTGATGAAGGGTGTGTCTGCCTATCCAATTCCATGTGGAGTGTGTATACCATGAAATTGGGAGATGGAAGGAGTTTCAAGTGTACCCAGAATGTTGTCCCACTCTAGTTGGTGTAGGATTGGATGTGGTGCTATGCCTAGGATGACAAGCCTATTGAGAATGCTTGAGTTGCCCTACCCTTGATGTGCCTTGAGGTTGTGATGTGGGGCCATGGACCCTTACGTACTATGAGTGTGTCACTACGCTTTACTTTACTTTTATTTTCCTTTGTTTTTAAAGTGGTGAATAAATTTCACATGTCGTCACACTGCTCAAGGATTGGCCTAAGTGCATGCTAGAGGTATCCCATGCTAACCATATATTCTTTTAGTGAATTGCATAGCTATAGATGCAACTCAGGGAAGAAGGGATGTATACACAATGCAAACTGACTAGCCACCATATCTTCTAGTAGCTCAATACAATAAGGATGTAGCACTGCAGCTCTAAAATGAAGTTGTATCATTGCCACCAGGCCAATCCTTGTATTCACATAAAAAAATAGTGGTGGAAAAGTCACTCCTCATAGGGTTTGATAGGCTGTCAGAGTAATATAATGAGGAGTCAAAACTAGTTACATGTCATAATAAAGGAAGGATCGGGACAGTTTAGTGAATCTTCTTACAAAAAATATAAAAGATGGGATGAGGTCAAGGTGCTAGAATATGTAGGTCTTTTTCTTCTCAATGCTCTTACATTTAGAATTTTGGCAAAGTTATACCTACATGTTCTCATTGCATTCTTTGCTATGCCAATGAGGGTAGGGACAATGGAGTGGGTTTACCTGTGTGATCTTGCTTGAGTAAACAAAGGCCTGCCATGCCATCGTATCATTTTAGGATGGGATATCTCCACTCCAACTATCTTGGCTAGCTTCCTACAATCTCATGGTAAGGTATATACTTTTGCTACCCATGGTTTGAGATTCCCTAAAGGCTTCAATATCTAGTTGCCTTGCCCATTTCTATGCTATGCTTTTGGTGGCTGCTCTTGGATGATTACTCATACTCTATGGTGGGGCGAGGGATCCTTGAGCCTATTCCCTTCATCTACCTCAAAGCAAAAGATTACTACATTGTTAGATTCTTCCTATGCTTGATATTTCTATACTATCTCTTTAAAGTTTACTTGCCCTTCTTCAACTAGGAGTTTAGATGGAGGGAAAAATCCATTACCTTCTATGGTTGTGTCCTCAATTCCTCAATCATGGCTTCATAAGCTTCTTTTTTCTTGGGGTTTTTCTATGTCAATTGTTTCGTTAATTCTCCAAGATCAAATTTTGGCATATCACGTAGATATGTGGATGGTTTAATGGTTGATGGTGGCTTGAGGACAATGAAAGGCTCTAGGAGACTCATTTTTGGTTACAGAAGTCTCGACTACTTTTAGCTCTCTCTCTCTAAACCCTTTCTACTGCAAAGGATAGATCAGATCTTCCTTGGTGCGCTTTGTAGCCAATAGATTGATTCCTTGAATCAGCTCCAATTCTTCTAAGGTGCCAGCCACCAACCTAGTCAAGCTTTGAGTTCTTTAACATCTTTTATTTGTGGAATTTGAGACAATAAGTCAACTTTTCTAAATACTTCGACATCTTTTGTTTATGGAATTTGAGCCAATAAGGCTACTTCTCTAAATACTTCTTGTTGCTTTGTCATAGCATGCCTATATGCTTACATTTTCACTTTATGTTGGCTTTCCTTGTATAGTGCTATGCTAAAGTCAGTGGACATGTTCATGAGAGTTTCTTCATATAGCTTCTGAGTTTGATTTTCTACTGAATTTATAGCTCTAGTTAACCTGGCGGCTATAATTTCTTGGAGTCTTGCACATGCAATCTTCCATTGTCCCTATATTTGTTGATGTTCCTACTTCTCTCTTTCTCATGTTGCTATTTTTGCTACCTCCTATGATAGTTAGAGTGTGGCATTTTGAGTTGGTGGTTCATCTCCTAAAATTGCAATTGCTACTCTATTGTATTTGTTGAAAAATCATGGAATTACTATGTTGGAGTTGATTTTGGAGGTCTTGCACCTGTTCCTCTGACTGAGTGATAAACTTTATGTAAGTTTCCTATGTCTCATTTAACTAGTCCTGAAGTTCTTGCTTGCTCACAAGAGCTTTTAGTCTCTTCTTGTTGAGTTCCTCACCATAGAGTTTCTACAATTTGGCCTTGAGTTTTGGTGAGCTCCCCTTTGTGAGCTTTCCTCGGGGAAGTTACTATAGTTATATCCTCTACATCTTGTGCGTTCAAGGACTATTTATAAATATCATTATTTGTGAATTTTTCATGAACAAAACATAATCCTTTTCTATTCAATCTTTAAATAACCCCTTAATATTACACCCTTTTGTATGTAAAAAATGTATAAAAATGGTATTAAAAAAAAAACCCTATTTTGAACTCACGTGATGCACACATATATTCATGAGTAAGTTACCTGAGGAGCTTTCCCTTGTTTGGTCTCCCAAGAGTTCCTTCCATGGTCCTTGCCTTGGCCAAGTTTGTGACCTCAATTTGTAGCCCTTCTATGGTTGTTATGAGTTTCTGTAGTGCTGTTACTTTGATAGCTTGTGAGCCTTCACCTACCTTCTCTTTACCCTTTTTTGTCACTATTCCTTCCTACTCTTTTTTGGTTAGGAGCTCTTTGATGGATTGTACTATTCTATCCTCCATCTTCTTCATATCCTTCCTAAATCACCTACAAACCAACTGCATTACAAATCCTGGCCCACTCCTCTCCTCTTTGTCCAATGTTTCATAGTATGAACTAGAATCTACTTCTGCTCTTTTCTTCCTTTTCACGCTTTCTTCAATGTAGCTTTTAGATTCCCCCTAGTACTTTCTTGGGGCAGTGGGCAGCAGGTAAACATATCTTGGAGGTAGGACGTCCTTGAGAGGAACTCCTAAATTGTCAATTACAATTTTATAAGGACCTCTTTATAGTTGATGAGTTGGTGCTTTCCTTTTGATTGGTTGAGCTTCTCATTGGTATCCTTTTGGAGGACTTTGTGGGCTTAGGCTAAAGATTCAACGATGCATTCTAAACATAGTGCATTTAGGTCTTGATTGACTAGAATATTTGTCATAATGTATTCCTTCAACCATTTTGGGCACTTGGATGGGTAGGCTATGGTTTTATAGTAAGTGAACATATGATGGAGTACTTGTGTTGTGACTTTGAGCTCCTCCTCTAGGACATTTTTCAAATTAACTCCATATGCAACTATTGCTAATTCCACCAATTGCTAAGTTACTTGAATCACATGGGATAATCTAACATATTTCCCTAATCTGGCCTTGATGCTTAAAGTTTCCTCAATCAATTTTGGGGTAAACTCAATGGTGGTCTCTTTGTCTTTATAATGCTAGCATGTTTGCACTGAGTACATGAACTGGCTAATTTGAGTATTTGGGTTGTAGTTTAGAATCACTTAAATGGCTTAAGAAGACCCTAGATTTCTAGTTGGAATCCATCAACATGTGATAAAAGAGGAAGACCAAGAATTGCTTTTTGCACTCATTGGCTCATAAATGTATCATTGGCAATCCTTACTTTAAATGCCGCTACTACCACTACCTTTAACACTGGGACGCATAGTGGATGTGGACCCACATAATTACTCATTGATGGTGTCTTCATCCTTTGTGTGGAGAACAACATCTTATTGGATTTGGTCCTTGTGCAGAGGTGGGCCGATGAGGGCCAGTGGAGGGATGGGAGGTAGTAAGGGGTGAGGTGGGTTGGGGGGAGGCCAAAGGTGGGTTGTTGCTAGGACGAGAGGTTGGGGTTGTAGTGGGGGGAAGTGGGTTGTATTGGAGGTAGTGCTACTATAACCAGAGATCCATCTGAGTCCAAAGGGGAGGCTTTAGGACATTGTGGAAGATGAACTTGGCCATGAGTTTTTCCACATAGAGCCATGCCTGTAAATCCTTCAAGTTTGAGTTTATGCAAAGATTCAATATATTGAAGAGGGCATGGATATGATGCCATTTCTTGAGGGAGAGGGCTTTAGATTTGGTCAGAGATGGGCTCTGAGCTAGTTTATATTGGCCAACTTCATGATGTCTAGGGTGGGAATAGAAGGGTCTTCAAAAAAGAGCTGATCATCAGGATTAGGATCTCCACCTCCCTGACCCTTGCTTGGATTATCAAGATTTTGGGATCCTTCTCCTTGATCCGGGTGGGGTTTCTTCTTGACTCTGGCTTTGGGTTTGGAGGCGAGTGCTTCGATGGTGTTTTGGTGGAGGGCAGGGGCTAGAGACAAATCCTCACTAGGATGGGGAATACCTGCCTTCATGTCCTAGGCCACTTTGACCCACTATTCTTGTGGAATGTGGTGCCAAAGAAGGTAGGATTTTGCCTTCCAATCTCTTGATTTAGATCTAGCATGGCCGACTGCAGCACTTGAATCTGGTCCTTTGCCTTGGTGTTTTGCTACTCTAGTGCTTGGCAGTGCTTGACCATCATTTGCCACTTAGGATTTGTGTAGAGATAGTGCTAACAGAGAAGTTAAATAAGTTTAGAGTCGGTGGTTTTGGTAAAGCATCCTTCTCACTCTTGGGGGGTTGACGAGCTCCTCCATGGCAATTTGGTTCCCTTTCCTATGGGCATGGGGTCTTTGCTCTAGTTCCTTACTCCTTGGGTAGGTGAGGATCTAGAGTGTGGGTACTCTACAGGGTGACAAGTTTGAACTTGGTGGTAGAGTCGAGAGTGGGAGTGCCACTGAGCAGAGCCAACCAGGGCACTCTTACCTTATTGCTAAGAAATATGCGAGGTTGGCAGAGGGGACGGACTTAGCCTCAGAGTCTGACTCATCTGTCTTGTTGGCCAGAGTGGGAGCTTAGAGTAGGAGTCTACCATGACAGTTAGGATATTGTGTTTAAGCTTTTTCCATTGATCGATCCACTCTTGCTCATAGTTGCATTGGAGTTCGTCAATGATATCTAGATAGAGAAACATCATGCCATCTAAGTGCTTTGCTCCAACGATATGTGCTTGAAGAAAGACATTCTCTCTCTCCTCTATTGTTTGAAACATCATTTACAAAGGCCAGTTAGGCCTATTGGCATGTCTCCAACCTTTGTCAATGTTTGTAGAGGGCGAAATCTTTCTATTAGAGCTGCTCAAAGAGGGCAGTGTTGGCCTGCTTGAGGCAGCCCACTTGGGTGGTGAGATCCTACTACTACTCATATTGTTACCAGCTCAAGAATCCATTAACAAAGTTTAGTGATGGGTGTGCCATTTCCCCCACATGTGAACTTTGGCGAGATCCGGACCAGTCGTTGGGATAGATTGGCGAGGAGGGGTGTGGCAGTAGAGGGGGTGCCATTTGGACTTGTGAGGATTTTTAGAGTGGGGATAGGGGGACTTGTCGTCTTCTTGAGGCTCCTTCTCTTACTAGCACTTTTGGCCCTTAGAGTTGAGGAGGGCAAGTTTGACAGAGAGACTAGTGGTAGAGGTGGTCCTTTTGGATGATTTGGGGGGTTGGCATTCCTGGGGTGGCTAGTCTTGCTTTGGGCTTACTTGTTAGTATCTTTCTTTGTTTGGTCCTCCTTTTTGAGAACTTGGTCTTCATGCACTACTCCACTAGGTCTTAGTGAGGATTGGGAAGGCAATGTTCTTAGTCTTCGGTTGAGAGTAGGCGACATTGGTCGCAGGGGTCAAGTGCTAATGGGGTGGGGTAAGGAGAGCACGTGGGGGGAACAATAGAGAAAAGTGTTGTCCGCACATCACCTTCATGGTTTTGATGCTGGACAACTAGTGGACTAGGCGTTTCGCCTTGATAAAGAGGTGGTCATGGAAGACATGGGCCCAAGAAATGGGAGAAGAAAAGGGAGGGAAGACGGGAGATGCTACCTTTTTGGAGATGCTGAACACCTTGGCTTCTAGGTTCAGGGCTTTGATAAGGAAATTCAAGGTGTCATGCTTAGATTTGTGGGGATTGACAAGGTTGCTCAACTAGTTTCCTTGTTTAACATGGGATCAAAGACTTCTTTGATGGCCATGGCAGAGAACATTTGTGGGTTGGGTTTGCTAGGCTAGGTAGGCATAGCTTCTGTTGCACTCACTTGGTGGATAGGGTATCTTTGTGATCTTGAATGTGGATTAGGATTGGGTGTTGGGTCATGCTCCATGATAGGTTCACGAAGTTGATAAGCTATAGTGAGTCAGTCTAAGGTTGTGCATTGGCAAGGGCCTCAAGGGTGGGAGGGAAAACTTCATGAGTTGTAAGCTAGAAAGTAGCCATGGAAGAAAGAACTAAGAAAGGCGATATGTAAAGAAGGCAAAAGGAGTGAAAGAAGGTTTGATAAACAAGGTGATGAGCACAAGTGTTAG
Organism: Lygodium microphyllum; assembly: GCF_053477565.2. Lineage (NCBI taxonomy): Eukaryota > Viridiplantae > Streptophyta > Polypodiopsida > Schizaeales > Lygodiaceae > Lygodium > Lygodium microphyllum. Next base: position 25,531,390 of record NC_141141.1, read on the forward strand.
ATGAGAAATAAGGGTATTGAAAGGGAAAAGATTTCTTAAAGGGTTGTTGAGTTAATGTGAAGGGACTGTGACCAATGCGTGTACGCCACACCAACAGAATAGGCTATAAAAGGGCATGATGAAAATGGGTTTTTCAAGATACCATGCCACCATTGGGGGTATCAACAAATGAGTGGGGTTCATAAATGAATGCTACATCACCATGACTAGCGACTTCTAGATCCAAGTCGATCTATAGAGGTGGCAACCAATGAGGCACAATATCTAGAATTCAATTGCGAAGGAGTGGTAAGGAATCTACATTGGAAACCTTTAGTATAATAATGACGTAGCTAGAATCCATTGATGGACTTTGGCAATAGTTCACCCTATCAATCAATTAGATAGAAAGAGTCAGTTTTGAAATTATGAAAGACCCAAAATGATTGCTCCATCAAAATTTGAGCTTCTTAGAAGCTTTTTCATTGGAGTCTTAAAGACCAAGATGAGTTGGGCCTTCTCAAAAAGTGGTTTCATGGAAAGCTTGTCCACTTGATGATTTTGTCAGGATTGGAATTTGGATAAAATGTAGGCATTGTAGATATGATCTTCTTCCAATCGTGCAATGGTTTCCATCTTGAAAGAAAGGGATTCCTTTAGAAAATGAGTTGACCTTGTACCATGATCTATAGACTTGGTACTATATACTCCTAAGGTGTAATGGGCCAAATGCTAATTTGTAAGGGGTCATTCTAGTAGCGGCCTTGAAGGGGGTGTGAAAGACCCATAGTGCTGTGGGAAGCTTGCTATTCTAGTATTTTTTGTTTTAATTTGCCAACTTGGTTAAAATTTTACGTAGGACCTTCTTGGTTGATTTTGCTAAGCCATTAGCTTGTGGATATAAGGGAAGAACTTTTTATGTACAATAAGGAAAAATGAGGTGAGTGCTTTGATGACCTTATTGACAAAATGTGGTCTTTGTCTCACTGACCAATTCAATAGGAGTACTATAACTTGTTGAAGACTTCTTTGAATAGGCATTTAACAATTGATTTGGTGGTGTTATCTGGTAGAGCCCATGCTTACCTATTTTGTGTAATAATTAGTGGATATTAGGTGCACTTATTTCTTGAATAAGCTGTCGCTAGTGAGACCAGACCAATAAAGTCTAAACTCCATTTCTAGAAGGGCTCTAAAGATAGGATTGGCTGGAGCGGCAAGTGGCTCTGGCACCAGGCTAACCCAAACTTTGACTGGAGTCGCATTGCTTGACCCAACTGCAGGCATTGCCATGCATGGTCAGCTCTAGCATAAGCCAACTTAGTGGATTTTGTAGATTATCACCTTTGTAGAGCAAAGTGGCTGCCAAAAATCCCTTGGTGAGCTTCATCTAGAACTGTGGGCTGCTCCATTGGGAGGACTACACTTGTAGTACTCTAGAGAGGGTAAAATTAGCCCATTATGGTCTCAAAATATTGGTTTTGGAGAGCCACTCATTTTCATTGATTCTTTTGAAGATGGGGTCTCTAGGAAAGTCATCATTTCTTCATACCATGTCCAGGAAGGCTTAGGTGGTTCAAGATTTGGTACATCCATTGTCGTTAAAAATAAATGGGCATCTGGGAACTCATCTTCGACACCACTTGGGGATTCTCTAGAATCAAGGGATGATAGAAAGTTGGCAATCACATGTTGGGCGCTCTAGGGTGATATATTGCATTGTATTCAAATTCTTGTGACATAATAATCCATTGAGCTTGTCACCTAGTGACATTCTACTACTTAACCAAATAAACTAAAGTTGAATGATCCACATGAAAAACAAAAGTGTGCCTGAGAAAATAATGCCAAAACTTATTGATGTATTGATGGAATAGATCATGCCAAGGCATTCTCTTTCCGTGACTAAGGAGTTCTTTATTGCATTGGATAGTCTTTTTCTTGCATAAAATACTGGGTGAAACCATCTGTTGGCTTCCTCCTGCATAAGCATACTATTTATAGCCATATTAAAGGCAACAACAAATACATGAAATGGTTTCTCCCAAACCCATGTGGGATTATAATTGGGACCCTGGAAAGTAAGAGCATGAGGTGATGAAATGTTAAGTCCACATCCAGGATGATACCATGTGTTGCATGCAATGCAATTGTGTATGATCCATAGTGCTCAAACAATTTTCTTGTTGACAACCAACATTGTGAAGGTGCAAAACAATTTTCTTATTGACAACTAACATTGTGAAGGTGCAAAAACATAGTGCTCAAACAATTTTTTTATTGACAATGTGTTATTGTGAAGGCACTTAAATAATTTTCTTATTGACAACCAACATTGTGAATGTGCAAAAACATTTCTTTTCATGCCTTTACTCTAAACGAGATTGCTGTGTTGCCTAGGGCTAGCATCAAGCATGCTCATGCCACTGGTTCCTCTTAATTTAAAAAAAAACAATGTGTCCTATATGCCATGCATTGAAAAAACATCAAAATTCAAAGTATTATCAATTACTTAACACCCCCCTTCTCCTTACCGCTTAAGATTATGCATGTGGTGGTAGGTTTAGAGAGCATTTATCATATATTCTTTCTTCATAAAAACAATAAATATCCACTTTAACATAAATATATGGCTGAATTGAGGCTAAACCTCATGCCTCAGCCTTATCACACATTCACAAACATAATTGTGTTTTTTTCCTATTTTTCAGATTCAAAAACCAAATTTCTCCATTTTTTATATTTTTGCTATTTATTTATTGATAAATATCAATATTTTTTATGTATTGATTTGGACTGATTGATCTTATTGAGAATTATTTTTCTATCACATTCCATCCCATATGAATACCATATGCATAACAAAATCCCAAAACCACATGATTTCCCTTAATATTGCAATGTTGTGAGTTTTAGTGTTTATAAAGAAATTATTAGATGATTGATTTTTATTGATTTCCTTAACATTTATGATCAATCATAGCATTAACAAACCAAATGTAACCATTTCTAACCAAAATTTATCGTAAAACAATAAGATCTATCACTTACTCATAGAATCATGCTTTATGACGTACATATCTTGTGATTGGAGGCCCGTTGACACTTTCCAACAACTATTGATGATCCTTTCAACCTCGATCTACGCTCCTTTACACTCCAGCATCATCCCACTATCAAAATCTCTCATCTCAGCCCACCCCCTTCTCTCATAGAATCAACCATGGAAACACACAACAAGAGGAGAGACGAGAGAGAAAGACTAAGAACTGATCTCTTCATTTAGTACATCATTTTATGATTTGATTGAAGCGATGGATGGCATCCAAATTCTTCATCTTACTGTCCTCTTGCCTCCCCCCAATAATCCATTTTTTAAATCAAGAAGGGGTGCCAAAAAAAATGCCCCCCTCCCCTCCCTGATTCAGACCTTGTGAGCTTAAGCCTTTTAATTAAGGCTTAAGCTTTAAACCTTAAAAAAACTAGTTCAATTTCTCATATTCACACTATAAACAAAGTGGATTTTTACATTTTGGTGGGGCAAAGGAACTCGGATTCGACTTGGATTCCAAATTCAATTGGCCAAACAATTCCGTGGTGACATCAAAATCTATCAATTCGGTCTCCGTTACACACTTTTCAACTCCTAGATCACATAGCAGCTTTATGATGGGGGGTCAAACAGACCCCAATCGACAAACCGAGACTTGAGTTGTGTTCCTAGCATCAACCTTTATCTATGAAAACTCGAGCTCATCGATCCACAACTATTTTATTTTCCATGAAAAATTGGTATTTTACACCTCCCGGGCACTTTTCTGTGGTCAAAAATAGGTCCCAAAATCCAACTCTTATTGCCGACCATGGGATAGGGTGACTCAACCCGTTGAATCCCCCGAATTAATATGCACAAAGAACAATAATAAAAAGCATCAAGCTGATACAAAATAAAATACACAATAAAGCACAAGAACAACTCTCACCCTACCCCCCCTAACAAAATCAAGGCATGAAAATCCTCAAGGGAAAGGCCCAACATAGTTTGACAAAAATCCAGAGCGAGTTGCTAACCAATTGCTCCAACAAAAATTGGCTAAAACGAACCATCAAAGAAATCATTCTAGGTGGCGGCCTGAACTACGGACCCAACTTTTAGAACAACTAGACCAAGAACTCCCACTAGGCAAGGACTCCTATAGCTTAGCAACATAGATTTTCATTTGAGCACATTTTTCTTTCAAGGTTTTCATATTCGAGTGTGTAAAAAGGAGGGAGCTCAGCGTAGTGACCCAAGGAGAACAAGGCATTAGCCTTAGGTGTCCTGACTTGGTACCCAAAAACCTACCAAGCTCTCGCAAGGTGACACTTCACTCTTTTCCATTTTGTTCACTTTTTTTTTCACTCCAACCTTCATTATTTTGGCTAGCTGCTACCCCTAGGAAGATAAGACATCGGGTGACTTGTCCTCAAGAACCTACCAGGCCTTTGCAAGGTGATAATCAATTGCTCTTAGGATTTTTTCTTTCTGTTGTTTTCTATTTTAGGGGTTAGAACCCCTTTTTACACACCTTTGTATTTTTATATTTCAGATAGATTCAAAATTTTCTCTTCTTTTTATTTCAAAAGACTTCTCTAATTGCCTCACACTAGTAGGGACTCCTAGAACAATTGCTTAGCAGGCTAGTAGAACAGGGTCACTAGGATTGCCTTCTAAAAACATGTCTTAGAATGTTTGACAATGCCTTCACAGGAGGTAGACAACTACTTGAACCTTCCCTAGATATACCTAACCTAACCTTAGGACTTCATGCCTTGATTTTTGGTCCCCAACAAAAGAACAATTCCCAAGTACATAAACACATATAGCATAAAAGAAAAGTACTCATAAAGGAAGAATATTACCTGGACTTGGCCCACAAGAAGCTTCTACGCAACAAGAGGCTCCCTCCAGGTTCCACTAAATTTATCTAGCACAGCATTAAAACAAAAACATTAACCACACCCACACTAAACAGACACGTGGCCCTCTTGGCCTAACGAGATGTGACATTTCACTACAGAATGATAGGCCCTCTTGGCCTAATGAGATAATTCGTGAAATGACCAATTAACAGTGTATTGCTAAAACAAACCCTTGTTCCTGACATAATTGTAATGAAGCACAAGACTGACTAAGGATAAGAGCTCCTCAAGCCCTACACTAAATGCATCAGGTGATTGGCTAACCCCCCTATATAAATAGCAAGGCGTGTTTGACGAATATGATGATAAATGATCCTATGCATCCATGACAAAATAGAAAGGTGCTCGATTGCTACCTGACTCATAACCCAAACTAGCCATCGGTGGCAAAAAAAGGACGTGCTAGCAAGAAGACCCCAAAGTAGTCTTGGGCTAATGTTAGAAGGTAATTGTAAGAGCTCTCCCAGACCACAATTGAAAAAGATATCTTCAACAAAAGCATAATTAGCTAGGGAATCCACAAAGCCATTCTGCTTTGTCGAGGAACTAGCTGAAAAGTCACTGTCTAAAAAATATGCAACATATCCAAGGATGCATGATGGTACATCGATAGGATGGGATCCCACACACTATAGATCCCATTCAACTAGTTGATCACTAACAGCGAGTCACCTTTCGCCAAAAAACGAGCGGATATCACCACATCGGGCTAGATTTAGTCCCATAATCAAGGCCTTGTATTGTGCCATATTATTAGTAAAAGAGTATCCTAAATATACTCCCATTTTCATAACAAACCTACGTCGGGGATCTTTAATGACCACACCAACACTCACATGCTTATAGCAAAAGCTCCATCAAAATACTAAATATAGACCCAGTATTCACTGATAGGCCATGCCATTTTGATAAGCTCACTCGTACTTATGATAATCAAAGTTGAGACGAGAGAGAGGATGTATAACATGTACAATCCCTCCTTCCTTGCTGAACTCGATAGGAATAATCGTAAGAATCCTTTGACAATGGTGGCAGTAGACCTTGATGTCCCACGTGAAAGATCCACTTTGCCACTCAATAACTTGATAACTTTTACTCCACCAAATCACTCAACTTTGGTGGTAACGCTCTCTAAATACGGGTGCTCAAGATAAGGAATGATTCTTCCCATGTGATCATCTTGGTATGTACTGCAAGTTAAAGCTGAATCATGAAGGACCTACATAGGCACCAAGTTCAACCTCAAACCTTACACATAGTAATGCTTTAGCTTATTAAAGTTAACTTTATTTTTAAACTCTATCCCTTAAAAATTTTCTAAAAGATTTGTAGAGCCATTCTTTTCTATACATACAATTTTATACTGCCCATCTCATTTGGGTTCTAGTTTACTAGAAAATAGCTCACGCCGAGTATCGTAGTATAGCACCAAACTGACCCTTCACAAATTTATATTTCTTAGCCCGAAGGTTGTGAAGCACTTTCATTCTCTTCTTCCCTACCTCTTGATGTAATAAAGCCTACAATCAAATTTTATCAAGATGCATAAGAGAAATAAATCTTTCCTGCAATGCTGCTACCTCACCCAACGAATGATTGAGAGGAAATCGCATAGTGGGCAGCTTTATTTCCAATGGTAAGGCACACTCTTTTCCATATACCAGCTTGAATGGGGTATGACATGTAGCTCTCTTGAATGTTGTAGCCCAAAAATTTCCACATACAATTTCTTATCCCAATCTCGCTTACTTTCAAACACTAACTTGGATAAGATCCCTATAAGTTGTTTATTCATACTCTCAACTTGACCATTTGCTTGTAGATTATATGGGGTAGATTTATTATGTTTAATCTTCAAAGCTTTCGTTAAGGCTACTTTGGCCTTATTCCAAGAAGTGTCCCTTGATCAGAAACTATCTCCTTAGGTGGACCAAAAAGGCAAACAATCTTCTCCATAATAAAATTGAATGTCTCGTTAGCATTATCCTTCATCATCATTGCTCGAGCTTCAAACCACTTTGTAAAGTAGTCTATTGCTACAATAATGTAATGCTTCTGTGTAGTCAATGATGGGTATATTGGTCTAACAAAATTGATATCCCATTTTTGAAAGGGTAACGTAACTAAAATAGGATTTAGTTGCCGCTTACAATTCTCCTTGGCATCTATGTTTGAAAGACATCACAGTACTTAACATAACTAAAAGCATCCTGGAAAATTGATGGCTACCAATATCTAGCACAAAGAGCTTTCTGGGTAGTAACCCGCCTAGCAAAATGTCCTCCACATGATGCTGAATCATGGCATTCCTCAAGAATAAATGGTACCTCATCATGTACTACACATTGGCGATAACTCTCATCCACACCTTTCTAATATAAGACACCTACTATAATCAAAAAGCGTAGTGCTTGTTGCTTAATCTTTCTCTTCTTAGACTTTGATAGAGCAGGCCGAACCTCTCATGTAGATAAATAATGCATTATAGATGTATACCAAGAAGGGATGGAGGTTGTATCAATTTTGAATAGACCTTCGATGTCACTTATTTTAGCCAAAATTTCCTTTGGCTCCCCCAAATCCACAAGGCATTCCACAATATCTTGTAGCTTCTATGGCTTATTCCTAATCTCATAATCAAACTCCTGCAAGGTGATTAACCACTTTGCTAAGCGGTCAGGCAACCGCAACTTATTCACCAATAATCTAAGTCCTTCCACCTTCATGAAAAATACCATCTTCTCACAGAGAATATAGTGTCTAAATTTATTTATCATGAAAACCATTTCAAGGCACAATTTCTCCATACAAGTATAATTGACTTCAGATATTCCTAAATTATGACTAGCAAAGGCTATTGGATGATACCATTTCTCTTCCTAAATTTGGGCTAAACGCTGATACTATGCATTGTTGCTACTAAAAATATATAGAAGACTCACCTTTTTTAGGTGCTTTCAGGATTGGTGCTTTTGCTAGTTCCTACTTCACATCCTTAAAGGATACATGACAAGCTTTGCTCCAATTAAATAGAAAGTTGAAAGATAACAAGTTTGTCAATACAAACATTATTTCTGCCAGTGCATTGATAAATCTCCGATAATATCCCATTGATGACAGAAAGATGTGTACCTCTTTTGAAGTGCATGGCAGACTCATAACAACTATAACCTTTATCTTTTCAGGGTTAGTCGCAATACTAGCTGAACTAACCACATGGCCCAGTAACAACTTGTAGGGCATCCCAAAGATGCATTTTTCTGGATTAAGAGCAATGTAGAACTATCTGCAATGCTCAAAATAATTTCTCGAAATGATCAATTTTCTTTCCCTTATGGTGGCTGCCCCCAGATCATCAATGAAGACTTTTAACTCCTCTGGGGAGATGTTGCAAAAAATCTTATTAGTTGTACTTTGCCAAGGCCCATGCGCATTGCATTACCCAAAGGCCATCACATGATATGCAAAGGTATTGAAGATAATGATAAACATCATTTTCAACTTATCTTTCTCCGCAATAGCCATTTGATTGTATTCAACAAAGTAATTCATAAATGAATAGATTTTCGTGCCTACTAATTGATCTAAAATATGATCAATGAATGGTAACAGATAGTAATTCTTAACCGTCTGCTTATTAAGCTCTCTGAAATCTATGCAAAGCCGAATCTGATTATTATTCTTCTTCCTGATAACAATTGTTGAACAACACTCTATGTGTCATACAGGAAATATCATGCCAGCTTTATGTACTTTTATCTATTTCTCAAATAACCCGTCCCTTGGTTTGAAAGGCATACACCTTACTTTTTCTCACATAGGGAAGCTACCTTCCTTTAGGGGAATGGTATGAACAACTAGGATGGGAGGAATACTTCTCAGCTCATCAAATAGTTTTTTTCAAAGGAAAGATAAGAAAAGGAAAGAAATCCACCAAGTCGGCCCACAAAAATCAAAGTGATGACACTAGCTATTCCAATTCTGATTTCGATTTGGAGGTAGAATTTGGCAGTGAGAAAACTAACTCTGAGGAGGAGAAAGAGAAAAAGCCTGGCAAGAGTACAAAGAAAGAAATGGGCAAGAAAACCTTGGAGAGCACTACAAGGGTATACACATATAGCGACGCTAAGTAGCGACGTTTTTTTTCGGCATCGGTATTAGCCTCGGTATTAGCATCGGTATCTGCATCTTTAAAAACGTCGGTATTTGCGACACAAATACCGACGTTTTTAAAGACGCAGATACCGACGTTTTTAAAGACGCAAATATCTGTGTCGCAAATACCGACGTTTTTAAAATAACGGTATTTGCGACGCAAATACCGACGTTTTTAAAGACGCAGATACCGACGCAAATATCGACGTTTCTAAAGACGCAGATAGTCGATATTTGCGTCGGTATCTGCGGAAAAATTTCGCTGAAACCTGAACGTTTCTTTCATTTGAGGGCGCGAAGGCAGAGAGAAAGAAAGGATTGTGAGCAAGAGAGGGAGGTGAGCAAGAGAGGTGAGCAAGGGAGGTGAGCAAGAAAGCAAGCCGCGAGCCGCATGCGAGGAGAGGAGCGTCGCCCGCACGAAGATGTCGTGGAAGAAGAAGAGAGCACGACGGTATGCCTTGTTTTGGTTTCTTTACAATCTTTGTTTTGCTTTGCAATGTAGGTTAGAAAGTGTTGGTTTGTCTTCGATCTTTGTGTTGCTTTGTGTTGCTTTGCAATGTAGGTTAGAAAGTATTGAAAGAGAGAGAAATGGAAACGAGTGTTTTCAAAAAATTTCTTGTGTTGGTTTTTATTCTTTGCAAGGTAGGTACAAAAATGTATGTGTGTGAGCATAGTTTAGAGCCGACCTTAAAGATAGATAAGTTTAGAGCCGACCTCAAAGATATATAAGTTTAGAGCCGAACTCAAAGAGATAGGTATGAAAATTTAAAAAAAAAGACCTGAAATATATATAGTAGAGTGGTCCCAATATACAATATAGAATCTTTATTAAATTATCATTCCATTACATCGCAGTCAAGATGTCTAGCACTCACGACCAACATGGTGGTGATCGTGAGGCTTGGCTCAATCAACGTGTCCCATGTCCATGCATGCAATGCAAATCGGCCCTTCGTCGAAAACGTCGTTTGTCCATAGAGCATGTGCAACGGTAACCAGCAAGATTTTCATCATTTCCTTCATCATTTAAACACCTTTTATACACTCTACCCCCTCACCCGTTTAGGTTGTGCATTATTGATCGGTTTATAGTTCATTTCCATGTTTTTATTGTATAAAAAGCAATAAAAACTCACTAAAACATAAAGGTAGGGCTGAACTGAGGCTAAACCTCATACTTCAGATCCCCTATACATCCACAAACATGGTTCTTATTTTTCCTTAATTTTCGGCACTCAAAATCCATTTTCCCCTTAATTTTCCCCATTTTCCCTATTTTTCTTGTATTTTTTCACAATATTAAATGACTGAAAATACAAAATGAGTTGTGGGCTGTGGCCCTTAGGTTCATTTGCAGCAAAAACACAAATTTAGTTGGTGTGTCTTATTATATTTTTCATTTATATACCAAAAACACCCAATTTTTCCATATTCCGCGTGTTTTATGGGTTTTACACCATTAATTTCAGTCACAACACTTATGATTTTTTGATTTTCTAAGCATAAATTGATCAAAGTCATAGCAAGCAACATTATAATGCATAATCATCCCATGGGAACAAATATTCATGAAGCAAATTGCATAAAACATCAATTTCCTTTGTAAAAATGAAATTATTGTTCTTTGCGGGTTGCGGGTTTTTATTTGCCATATCCCGGGACTGATTTCCAGCAACCATTAATGTCCATGACAGTCCACAATCAACAATCTTCATTCCTCTTGAACCACGGAGCAATCCGGTCTTCATTGGACAAGCATCCGTCATCCATTCTTCTTCTTCTTCTCCACCACATGAATATGCCCTTAGGGGAGAGAGAGGGAGGAGAGAGAAAGACTAGATTCAGAATTCTACAACCAGGCCACCATTTCTCGGGCGAGAGGTGGCGATATGATCAGCAGGGAGAAGGGAATGAAGCCCCAATGTCGATTGGGCAGGGTGTATTGAGGCGGCCATCTCCATTCTTCTCCCAAGAAGCGCATTTTTCGGCGCCATCAGGATGCGCTCTCTCCTCACATTTTTCCTCTCCTCCTTCATGTGAAATTTCATGCTACATTAAAAGTTGCATGTTCCCCCCCCAAAGGTCATGACCACTTGACCAAAGTTTGGTCCACCTCTTTAAATCTTGCCCATTTCTTGGCTCCTTTCCCGTCCGGACTCCGAATTGAGCTCTGAAAAATCCTGGGCATCCGGCTTGACATCCCGCATTGGCTGGTAACTCTTTTCAACCTGTACGATAGTCTGAAAAATTATGAAAAATCAACAAGTGTCGCTTGGGTGCCTTTAAAGCACTTTGACGCTTAACATCGTCCTAGGTCGAGCGAGCCACCGCCTTCGATGTTGAATATTTTTCCCTTGATATTCGTAATTTTTAGCTATTTTTAAGCACTTCTCGGCACCAAAATTCTGCTCTCATTGGCGACTACGGGATAGGGCGACTTAGTCCGTCGAACCCACGAACATATCTGCACATAAACAACCAAAGGAAGCATCAAGCTGATACAAAATAAATACATACTAAACACATCACAATGCTTACCCTACCCCCCAACGGAACCAAGGCATGACATCCACAAGGAGTAGGCCTAGCATAATTTGATAAAAGTCCAAAGCTAGTCACTAACCGACTGCTCCAACACGGCCAAACTAAAAAGAACTATCAAAGAAGTTGCCCTAAGTGGTGGTCTGAACTACCTACCTAACTAAGGACAACACAACTAGGAACTCCTACTAGGTGAGGACTCCTATAGCCTGATCAAGAAGTATTTTCTTTCAGCACATTTCTTCTTCTTTTAGGGTTTTATTTTCCCCAAACTCAGGTATGTAAAAAGGAGGGAGCTGAGCGTAGTGACCCAAGGAGAACAGGGCATCGGCCTCAGGTCCTGTCTCGGTACCCAAGAACCTACCAAGCCCTCGCAAGGCGACACTTAATCCTTTTCTGATGCTCACTTTTATTTTCGCTCCAACCTTCCTCATTTTTTGCTTTTTCAGCAAGATGCCACCCCTAGGAAGACAAGGCATCGGCCCCGGGTCTGACTCATCCCCAGAAACCTACCAGGCCTTTGCAAGGCGATAATCAACTGCTTATAAATTTTTCTTTCTTTCCTTTTCGATTTTTATAGGGGTTAGAACCCCTTTTTACACACCTTTGTATATTTTTATTAGCTTTAAGATATTCAGGGGTTCCCCCTCCCCCCCCCCCCCCCCCCCCCTCCTTTATCATCTTTATTTTCCTTCTGCAGGCTTCGCTAACTACCTCACAACTAACAAGTACTCCTGGAACGGCTGCCTAGCAGGCTAGCAGAACAGGATCACTAGGACTCCCTTCTAAAACAGGTCTTCTGATGCTTGGCAATGTCTTTACAGGAGGCAACAACTACTCAGACCTCCCTCAAACATACTGAACCTAAACCTGGGACTTCATGCCTTGGACGTCGGTCTCCAATAAGAAACGAAAACCCCCCTTAACAAGTACACAAACACATAAAGCATAAAAACCACAGTACTCATAAAGGAGGGATATCACCTGGATAGGGCCACAAGAAGCTTCCACGCAACAAAAGGCTCCTTCCAAGCTCTTCTTCGAACCTGTCTAGCACAAAACTAAAATAAGAAACCATTAACCGCACTTGCACTAAACAGACAACTGGCCCTCTTGGCCTAACGAAATAAAGCACTTCACGACAAAACTTAATTATCCCTCTTGGCCTAACGAGATAAAACAAAGTAGCACCTACACATCCTTCCCTGGAAGAATCCAGATATACAATAATAGGTTCCCTTCCAAGGAGGAAAAACAAGCTCGTAGCCCTAAACTAAATGCATAAGGTTATGACCCATCCCTCCTGCATAAATAGCACGAGGCGCACACATAACATGTTGTCTAATTAACCTATGGGTCCTAGATAATAACGGTAGATTGGTCTCGACCACTCTTTGCATCACCCATATCAACCATCGTTTGCCATATATCGCATGCTCTGATAACATACCCCACAAGCGACCGGGTCCTGTTTCATCATTGATAACAATATCCAAACTAGGACCACAATTAAAGAAGAGGTCTTCCTCATAAGCAAGATTTGCTAATGAATCCGCAAAACTGATTCCAGTAACGTGGAATCAGCTGAAAAGACACTCTCTCAAACTCCTCTAGTAGGGTCATAGCAGTCCGATGATACATACAAAGAATGGGATTCCGCACTATGTATGTCCCATCTAGCTGATTCAAGATCAACTGGGAATCCCCTTTTACTAACAATCAACGAATACCACCTTGCTTGGCAATATGCAGTCCCATAATCAAGGCTTTATACTCTGCCATATTGTTAGTGAATCCTACTCCGAGATAAGCAGCTAACTTTATCGCAACTCTACGTCGGGGGTCTCGGATTACTACTCCAACACTCCCTTTTTTATTAGGGCCCCTGGACGCTCCGTCAAAATATAATGTGTACGTCCACAATGGGTTTACACAGTCGGCCATCATAAACTCCTCTATTCGTAATTGTGGTAATCAAAGTTTAGCATATTGAGAGGATGAACTGACGGCTCCATCCCACCTTTTTCCTTGAAGTCAACAGGGATACTTGTCAACAGTCGTAAACAGTGATGGCAGAAGACTTTAATCTCCCACACAAAGGTTCCATCTTCTTGCTCAATCACCTTATATCCTCTGCTCCACCAGATGAGTTTCCCCTGATGGTATCTTTGCTCCAGATATGGATGCTCCAAATAAGGGATTAACCGACCCATCCACCAGCTTTAAGCTCTTCCGTAGGTCTCAGATCATTCCTAGCATGGACCTGCAATGCATTGCTCTTGTATTAGCATACTTAGAAATAATTAGGTTTAATCTTATTAAGATTAACTTTATTTTTAAACTCTACTTCCTGTAGGTTAGCTAATAGGGCAGTAGACCTATTCTTCCCTAACCTAACAATCTTGTAGGGACCATCCCATTTAGGTTCCAGCTTCCCTAGAAACAACTCCCTACGTGCATCGTAATAGAGGACTAATTGCTCTTTTTTAAAGGTATATTTCTTCGCTCTAAGGTCATGCAACTGCTTCATCCGACGTTTAGCTACCTCCTGGTGTAATAAGCTCTGCAACTTAATTTCATCGAGGTGCGCTAAAGTCGTGAAATGTTCTAATAGGAGTCCTCATTACCCAAAGAATGGTTTATTGCAAATCTTATGGTCGACAACTCAATTTCTAAGGGTAAAACACACTCTTCACCATAAACTAGTTTGAATGGTGTGTGGCCAGTGGCTCGCTTGAACGTGGTATTATATGCCCATACTGCCACATACAGCTTCTTGTCCCAGTCTTGTTTCTTCTCAGAGACTATCTTGGACAAGATACCCACAAGCTGTTTATTAGTACTTTCAACTTGTCCATTTGCTTGCGGATTATAAGGAGTCGTTTTATTGTGCTTGATTTGCCAAGCCTCAGTCAAGCTTTTGTTCACCTTATTCAAGAAATGGGTTCCACGGTCCGACATTAATTCTTTCGGGGGACCAAAATGGCATATTATCTGCTCTAAAAGGAAACTAGCAGTTTCTTTAGCATCATCTTTCCTTGTTGCACGTGCTTCTGACCACTTTGTGAAGTAGTCAGTTGCTACAATAATATACCTCTTTTCCGCAGTCGACGCGACGGAGTAATAGGACCCACAAAGTCTATTCCCCACTTCTCAAATGGAAGTATCGCCATAATAGGGGTGAGTGGTCTTTTCCTATTCTCTCGACTATCATGTCGTTGACAAATATCGCATCTCTTAACATACGTGAACGCATCCTGGAAGATGGCAGGTTACCAGTAACCTGCTCTTAAAGCCTTTTGTGCTGTAAGCCGTCCAACAAAATGACCTCCGCAAGCGGAATCATGGCACTCTTCCAAAATGAATGGTACCTTGTCAGGCATCACACATCAACGATAGATGTCATCAACCCCTTGCCGATATAATGTACCTGCGATCAAAGCAAACTTTAATGCCTGTTGCTTAATTTTCCTTCTCTCAGCTTTAGATAGTTCGGATCCAGCCTCTCCTGTTGATAAATAATGCATTATTGCAGCATACCAAGAGGAAATAGATGCTGTATCTATCTTAAATAATGACTCCATGTCACTACCTTCAGCCACAGATTCTTTCGGCTCCCCAAAGTCCACAAGACATTCCACAATACCCTGTAACCTTGGTGGCTTACTTCTGATTTCATAATCAAACTCCTGCAAAGTGATTAACCACTTCGCTAGATGATCAGGCGGCTGTAGCTTATTCATCAATAATCGAAGCCCCTCCGCCTTCGTATAAAGCACAACTTTCTCATAGAGGATATAGTGCCTGAATTTCTTGGTCCCAAAGACCATCACAAGACACAACTTCTCCATGTAGGTATAATTGATATCTGAAATGCCCAATTTTCGACTAGCAAAGGCTATCAGATGATACCACTTTTCCTCCCAAATTTGGGCTAAACAGCTGATACTATGCATGGTGACTGCTGAAAATATATAGAACACCTCACCTCTTTTAGATGCTTTTAAAATGGGAGCTTTTACTAGCTCCTGCTTCACATCCTCGAAAGCTACCTTACAAGGGTCACCCCATTCAAATGAACAGCTAAAGGATAATAGATTTGTAAGCAGCAACGTTCTTTCTGCCAAGGTGTTTATGAATCTACGGTAATAACCAATCGAAGATAGGAAGCTATGAACTTCTTTTGGAGTGCGTGGTGGACCCATGGCAACTATGACTTTGACCTTCTCGGGGTCTGTCGCAATTCCTACTGAACTGACCACATGGCCCAGCAATAGCCCATAAGGTACACCAAAAACACACTTCCGTGGGTTTAGAGCGATACAAAATTGTCTGCAGTGCTCAAAGCACTTTCTTAAAATGATCAACTGCCTTTCTCTCACGGTGGCGGCCCCTAAGTCATCAATAAACACCTTCAACTCTTCAGGGGATATGTCATTGAATGTCTTATCTGCTGTTCGTTGCCATGAAACAGGCGCATTGCATAAACCAAAGGCCATCACATGGTACGCAAAAGTACCAAAGACAGTAATAAAAGTTGTTTTCAACTTGTCTTCCTCTGCAATTGCCATCTGGTTATATCCTGCAAAGCAATCCATAAACGAATATATCTCCCTACCCGCTAATTGATCCAAAATCTGGTCAATAAATGGCAATGGGTAGTAATCCTTAACTGTCTACTTATTCAGCTCTCTAAAACCTACACATAATCGGATTTGATTATTTTTCTTCTTTCTGATCACAACTGGTGAACACCATTCCGTGTGTTACATAGGAAAAATCAAACCCGCTCTCCGAAGCTTCTGTAACTCTTCAAATAGCCCGTCCCTCATTTCGAAAGGCATACGCCTTACTTTCTGTCGTACAAGGCGGCTTCCTTCCTTCAACGGAATTGTATGAATGGCGAAACTAGGAGGAATGCCTCTAAGTTCATCATAACTCCAGGCAAAGATATCGCGTAATTCTTGAATCAGAGAGACATACTCCTCGCATTCTTGGAAACTGAGCATGGACCCTAATTTGATTGGTCGCGACTCATTAGGTGTACCAAGGTCTAGCTCGATAACATCTGCATCTCTTATACGATCTTGGGCCTCTATCGACTCGTTCAAAGTGATCTGATAGATGTCTTCTGTGGTGGATCCCTCTTTGGACTCATCACTTGATGATGTCTCACTGGCGGATAATTCCTCTAATGTCTCCAATTCTGTGGAAGATAGAGGAGCTCTCTCACTCTGCGGGGACTCAGGATAGGCATCAATCACCACGCGCTGAGCACCTCTGCCAAATATCAGCCGACCGGCGGGTATATCCACTTGACAGTCCGCTTGCAAAGATCCAAGGTCATCCAAGTAATACTTGGTAACTTGGGCACCCTGCAAAACGAATCACCCTAAAAACCAACAGGTATTCTACATTTGCAATAGTGACATGGACCTTAGTAATGCAGCCTTCCAGCTGTCTCAAACTATCATCCGCCATTCTGAGAATTGTGGAGGTATCTTTCTGGATCGCAAGACCCAACCTTTCCATCAGTTCAGAACTCATAATATTAACAGATGATCCCGTGTCGACAATGGCATAATATACTAATATCCCATCGACATAGGCTGCAACCCTTGGGCAATGCTTCTCAGCATGCTTGAACCAGTCATCACCAACTCGCACAATACCCAAAGGTTCTACGATATACTCGGTACGCATGATCTTTCTAAATTCCTTGCGTACTCCTAGGGAAAGCTTAATAAGTTGTAAAAGGTTCACATCTGGCTTGACTTTGCAAAGAGAGCTCGCCAAATCGAATTTACGATAGTTCGGTAGAGTTCGCTTTTCACGCCAAACCATCCGCTCTTTAGGTCGCTGAACCGGCTTTATTGCTTCTTTTTTAACTTTCACCTTCTTCCTCGGTGGTTCCTTATCCTTCTTAACATCGGCTTTACTCTCCACGGGCTTCGGAGGTCCCCCTTACATGGCAGGATCCAGAACTTGCGTTCCTTTGTCGCCCTGTTTAGGGTTTCCGTCGATATGCTTATCCTTGTCAGCCTCTCTACCCTTTTGACCTCTTGTAAGGACAGCTCGCAGATTAGAGGTTTCAGCGTCATTAACACGCACAGCCTCAATCAAACTAACCCCACTACCACTAGGCAGCTCCTCCACTGTAGTCTTTGGTCGTTGGAGTATTTGCTTAGGTCCGTCTTCTTGTTGGGAATCATTTCCTTGCGCACGATGATTAACAGGCCCTGGTTGTTGACTACCTCGCTGGAGGGAACTAATCTTACTCCAGCAAGTGGCTGCTAAATGGCTAGATTTCCCACAGATGTCGCACTTGAAATTTGGGCAATTTCGTGGATAATGTTGCCCACCACACCATTTGTAGCTAAACCTCGAAGGTGTACCCTCATTCGGGTATCTACTTCCTACCAAATTTTGTTGTTTTTTAAGAAAGTTGACATCAACGGCTATTTGTCGATACTGCTCCGTAATCATGTCGGTATAATGCTTCATCATGTCCTTAACCTCGCCAAGAACATTGGAAGTGCTCGACTCGTAGCCTTGATCATTACCCTGTCGTTCCATCGGCCTAACAATTCGACTAGGCACTGGTTGTTGAACCACAGGCATGGTATTAGGATTAACTGCCTGGCCTCCACCATTTGGAGCCATTTGATTGCCCGTAGGCATCGACATGCTAGGGGGAGCTGGTAATAAAGGCACATTCTGCATCATGTTCCCTCTCCTATTACGATTAGCCATCGCTATCCCTTGGCTACTACTGCCATTGGCCATCGCCATATTATTTCCCAATGCTAGACCCATATTCGGATTGCCTCTAGAGGCATAGGCTACTTGCAGTCGGGATTCCACTTCTTGTGCTCGTGTAATGGCAGTATCTATATCCCCCAAAGGGACACTACTCAACTGCAACTGGATATTAAAGTCCAAACCATGCAGAAAATATTGCAATTGGGCAGCTGCGGGGATAGGAATAGAGGTGTCCAACTTACGGAAAACCTCTTTTAGTTTATTCGCATAAGCACGAATATCCTCGTGTGGTTCTTGGCGGGTTACGTTACATACACGCAGCCAATATTGCCCACCCCTTTCAGGGGCAAACTCCCTTCGAAAAGCTCCATAAAATGAATCAATATTCAATATGGTTCCGGCTTCTAAACCATGATACCATATGGCAGCTCTTCTTTTGAGAGTCATGTTGAAGAACATCATTAAATGTCCTTCTTCTTGGATGCGACAGTTAAACATCAGCTTTTGAAACTCCCTGATGTGGAGTTCGGCATCTTCCTCAACTAGCCCATTAAAAATGGGTAGCGAGTAACCTAGAGCCGGCAAATCCGTCGTTCCTACAGGAATTGCAATGGGCTGCGCCATGATGGAAATTGGATTTGCACTAGAAATAGGGGACGGTGGGGTTACACCTCCTGCACTTGATGTATACTGCCTTATGGAAGAAAGGGGAGCACTAGAGCTTCCACCTTCTTCTAACTTACTGCTTGTGGCCCCTAGGACCACTAGATCCACTCCCTCGTGAGGGTTTAGCACCACTACGCTTAGGGGAATACCTCCTAAGAATTTTAGCACGTCGCCTAGCTCTTTTGTCTCTCTTGCTTTTGGATTTCGGCTAGACGATGCTTATCGATGAATAACGGGTCAATCTTAGTATTCTTTGGCATAAACTGCTAACTGGTCCCTAGACAACCAGGATTCAAGGACCGCCACTTCTAAGCTGCTCTCGGCAGACGCACCACTGATGGGACCTAAAACGGGCCGGCACTGGCTCATGCACTAGCTGGACCTCTATCATGCGCTCAACAACCCCACGGCCTCGCGGACAGAAGCGTGGATGACACACACATCATCTTCCTAAACATCTTGCGTTTGTATCACGTCTCGTAGTCCAACTCTAACCCAATTAACACTCCTCAGAGGGAGCCCCAACACATTTCCAGATAGCACGAAATACAAACATAGGAGGTCCTCCCACGGCTGACTGCTGCTACCTCACTGCGACTCTTATACATGTTGGGGATTGGCCCCTCGATGCGTCGCTAAACATATATAACACAATATCACACATATTTTCACTCAAGGTACCAATTGATCGTATCCAGGAATGTACCTTACCTCACTTTCTTTCCCCTTAGACCCAACGCCTAGCCTACAGCTTAGAACAACCTTACTCACTCAACATTGGTCATATTCCTCTAGAAAGCAATTGTCATGCATCCAGGAGGTATTGTCTGATACCTTTTATCATTTCTTTATGATTTATGCAAATTGTGAATGTCTATGTGCTCAAACAAAGAAAAATCAGCATGGTGCACATGTGGAAAACATTTCTTTCAATGATTTTGACTATTGCTCGTATACAGCGTTGCATGAACCTAGCACCAAGAAAACCCCGTGCTACTAGGTTCTTAATTTTCAATTAACGACCAACCTAAATGGTATGCATAAAAACCAGCAAGATTTTCATCATTTCCTTCAGCATTTAAACACCTTTTATACACTCTACCCCCTCACCCGTTTAGGTTGTGCATTATTGATCGGTTTAGAGTTTATTTCCATGTTTTTATTGTATAAAAAGCAATAAAAACTCACTAAAACATAAAGCTAGGGCTGAACTGAGGCTAAACCTCATACTTCAGACCCCCCATACATCCATAAACATGGTTCTTATTTTTCCTTAATTTTCGGCACTCAAAAATCATTTTTCCCTTAAATTTTCCCATTTTCCTATTTTTCTTGTATTTTATCGCAATATTAAATGACTTAAAATACAAAATGAGTTGTGGGCTGTGGCCCTTAGGTTCATTTGCAGCAAAAACACAAATTTAGTTGGTGTGTCTTATTATATTTTCCATTTATATACCAAAAACACCCAATTTTCCCATATTTCGCATGCTTTACAGGCTTTATACCATTAATTTCAGTCACAACACTTATGATTTTCTGATTTTCTAAGTATAAACTGATCAAAATCATAGCAAGCAACATTATAATAAATAATCATCCCATGTGAACAAATATTCATGAAGCAAATTGCATAAAACATCAATTTCCTTTGTAAAAATGAAATTACCGTTCTTTGCGGGTTGCGGGTTTTTATTTGCCATATCCCAGGACTGATTTCCGGCAATCATTAATGTCCATGATAGTCCACAATCAACAATCTTCATTCCTCTTGAACCACGGAGCAATCCGATCTTCATTGGACAAGCATCCGTCATCCATTCTTCTTCTTCTTCTCCACCACATGAATCTGCCCTTGGGGAGAGAGAGGGAGGAGAGAGAAAGACTAGATTCAGAATTCTCCAACCAGGCCACCATTTCTTGGGCGAGAGGTGGCGATATGATCAGCAAGGAGAAGGGAATGAAGCCCCAATGTCGATTGGGCAGGGTGTATTGAGGCGGCCATCTCCATTCTTCTCCCAAGAAGCGCATTTTTGGGCGCCATCAGGATGCGCTCTCTCCTCACGTTTTTCCTCTCCTCCTTCATGTGAAATTTCATGCTGCATTAAAAGTTGCATATCCCCCCCCAAAGGTCATGACCACTTGACCAAAGTTTGGTCCACCTCTTCAAATCTTGCCCATTTCTTGGCTCCTTCCCCATCCGGACTCCGAATTGAGCTCTGAAAAATCCTGGGCGTCTAGCTTGACATCCCGCATTGGCCGATAACTCTTGCAAAACCTGCACGATAGTATGAAAAATTATGAAAAATCAACAAGTGTCGCTCGGGCGCCTTTAAAGCACTTTGATGCTTAAAATCGTCCGAGGTCGAGCCGCCGCCTTCGACGTTGAATATTTTTCCCTTGATATTCGTAAATTTTAGCTATTTTTAAGCACTTCTTGATACCAAAATTCCACTCTGAAAGGGTTAGCTATGGTGTTTGTTGTGAAGAAATTCCTGCATTACCTTTTGGCTATACCCTTTTTCTTCTTTGTTGACATCAAGCCTTGCTTTATCTTGTTAACAAACCTTGTGCTAGGGGATACATTGCTTGATAGTTACTTCTACTTCTAGAGTTTGACTTCTCTGTGGTTGTATGCAAAGAGAAATAGCACTACATGGCTGGACCATATGTCTCACATACCCACCATAGGAGAAGCCATTAGATAAGGCATCACGGATGACTTGCCTCATGCGCATTTGTTTAACTTGTCTAGAAAAATGGACTTGTTTAGAGCTGACTTGACACCATATTAGGCAGACAACATAGTCCAAGTGCTGGAGCATGGACTACCTGAAAGACCTATTAAGAAGGCATGACTTAGGTGACTCATCCTCAAAATACAACCCTATCAGTTGATTGCATGATAACTCTATAGGTTAGGGCACGATGACTTGCTATGTAGATGTGTATGTGAACATAAGATGCATGGCATACTTGCAAAGCACATGGTGGGATTGCAAGAGGGCACTTCAGCAGAGACACGACAACCGGCAAGGTACTGGAGTATCAACTATGGTGGCCTATTCTTTTTTGGGATGCAACGCGATTTGTAAAGCATTGTGATGAGTGCTAAACAACGGACCAAGATACCCATTCGCAAGGACAAAATGGAGCTTAGCCCAATCATTGCAAGACAACCTTTCGAGAAATGGGGACTTGACTTCATTGGACCAATTAGTCCTATGGCACAGTACTCACATGCCAAGTATATCATCATCTCGCTATGCTGACTACGTTACAAAGTGGGCAAAAGCAAGAGCCACAAGGAAAAATGATGCTAGAACCACCAGTAAGTTCCTTTGGAAGCAGGCGATCTCATGATTTGGCCACCCCATTGAACTTGTTAGTGATCAAGGCATGCACTTCATTAATGAAGTGATTGCTCACCTCTTGTCGACCTTTTTAATCATCCATAAAAAATCCTCACCCTACTATCCTCAAGAAAATGGTCAGATTGAGTCTACTAATAAGATCTTAGTGAACATCATGACCAAAGTGGTCTCTGCCTCGCCATGCAGTGACTGGGACAACAAGCTGATGGGAATCTTATGGACTATAAAACAATGATAGGATAGACTCCCTTCCAATTAACCTATAGAACTAAAGCCATTTTACCTGTAGAGTTCCTTGCCCCAAGCTTGAGAATAGCCACCCAAGAGAGATGGGATGAAAATGAGGCATTGATCGACTGTGTGATTGAGCTAGAACACTGACTTTTAGCCATCCATGTGCTAATTTGCAAAAAGGCATGTCACAAGAGTTGGTTTGACAAGCATGTCAAGCAACAAGAATTTGAACAAGGTGACTTAATGTTGTGATACTCAATAAAAGGCCACAAACAAAAAATGAAGTTCAAGGGATTGGGACCTTTTCGAGTCCACACTATCAGCCAAACCGGCAATGTAGAGCTTGATACCCTCAAGGGAGAGGACATAGGCTTCTTCAACAGGAGACATATAAAGAAGTACTACCCTCCTACACACCCATTGCGCACGAGCCTCCCATGCTACAGTTGGTGCGTAGATCGGATGCTGTATGCTCGCGTAGTGAATGCCGAAAGGTCCCAAGAACAAAAGAACTCTACTTTTTGCACAAAACTCAAGGTAAAAAGCATGCACGACATGAACGAGAGATCAATTGGGTGCAATCTCCCCCCGTGCCTTGTGTGAGCACTCCACAAAGCATGTATTTTATGTATTAATCATCTTCAAGCTTAAATAATAGCCCAAATTACAAAATAGCATGCTTTTGGCTTTTGAGTTTGCTTTAGCACAAAATAGAAATAAAGCTAATGGGCGGGCGCCCAAAGAGTCAGGCATACCCAATACAATGTCCAAATACAAATATCATAATCGTGCGCCCATGCGCATACAAAATAATAAATAAATATCCAATGCCTCAATAAATAGGTGAGACAAAATATAGGCGCCACGCCTAAGGTATGCGCCCATCAAAATATAAGTGATAACTCGAATACACGTTATCCTCCAATGCTTTCCTCCGCCTGCTGCTATCTGTACACATCAACTAAGCATTCACAATCGTTAGTAAAATAATACAATTAAACCGAAAAAAGTGAATACCTAGCAGTCTTCAGCTACATAAATAAATCAACTGGTTAGAAATCAATCCTAACCTTAATTTATTACGAGTGTGCACTCTAAACTCATAAACGTTTATTAATTTAATATATTTTTTGCGGAATCACCCGCTATGGAATCACCCATGTACACACTAAATTAATGAAACGCCCGAAAAGGATAGGCGTCCCCATCAACTTCTCGCACAAAGAATCCACTTTGTGTATGAGCCCCGGTCAACAAAGTTTACGGAATCCACCGTAAAACCTCAGGGAATCCATCGTGGCACAGAATCCACCGTAAAACCTCAGGGAATCCATCGTGGCACAGAATCCACCGTGAAATATGCCTCCTGGCATCAAGAGCCCCTGTGAAAGTCTGCGTCGCTACTTTAACGGAAGTTGAGAGGGAGAAGATGAGGAGGCAGTGGCACCTGCATACGTATGCATAATGGTCATTGCCCAACAAACACATTCCTTCAATGCGTTGATTGATGAGGGAGTTGATTTCAATATCTTAACTCATGATCATTGGACTCAAATTGGCTTCCCACTACAATCTACCAATGTCAAACTCAACCCATTCGGGGGTCAATCGTATACCCTTCTAGGGAAGTGTAAAGTAGCAACCTCTATCGAGTTTGAAAGCATACCCATGATCTTTTATGTGTTGCCAAACACAAAATATGCTCATCAAGAATCACTATAAGAATAGTCATTTAAAAAGCAAGCACATTGTAATATCAACTATGACTCATAGTGCCTTTACCTAGCCATCAACAATGTATGACTAGTCACGACTGTTAGCAAGGATAGCACGGCTTCATCAAGGCTTGCGAGGCCAGTGATAGAGAAACCCACCACCAAGTCTAAGGAGGGGGGTCGAGATTTGTCACAACCCGCCACACCACACTGTCAACACACCGCTAAGATCAAAACTAAGGCCCTTGAACCACAGTTCAAGTGGATACCTAAACATCAAGGAATGCCGCTGAGGAGTAGGCAACCATGACCTTGCAAGTTTGTGAACTCATACTTGAGACCTAGAAGGCAAGTGACAATGGGATTGTTGAAGTTAAGGACTTCTTGAAGAAGAAGTTTGAGATGAAGGATTTGGGTGACCTGAGATACTTTCTTGAGATTGAGGTGATCAGGATGTGATGATGGTATATGGCTATCACAAAGGCAGTATGGCTTGGATATGTTATCCAAGTATGGTATGACAGCATATAAGCCTCTTTTAGTACCATTGAAGCACAATGTGAAGTTGAGTGCTAATGTTAGGGATGAGATAGAAGACCCTACTATGTTTAGAAGGATAGTAGGGGGTTTGATTTACATGACTATTACAAAGCAATACTTGAGCTATGGTGTTGGCCTTGTCAGTTAGTTTATGTAGATGCCTAGAAAGCCTCATTTGGATGCAATTAGACGTATATTGAGGTATGTGAAGTCAACTTTACATTATGAACTTTTTTATGAGATAGGTAAGGATGTACAGGTCTTTGGATACACAGATGTAGATTGGGCTGGTAACATGTCACCAGACAGAAGTTCTACTAGTGGATTCATGTTTTCCCTTGGTAGTGTAGCAGTTATATGGAGCAGCAAAAAGAAACCTACATTTTCTTTATCGAGAGGCTGAGTATAGAGGTGCTGCTATGGTAGCATGTGAGGTGATATGGCTGCAAAAGTTATTAGGTGATTTGGATGTGTAGGGAGATGGTCCAGTTGTCATTCATTGTGACAACATAAGGAGCATACAGCTAGCTAGGAATCTAGTGTTCTATGCTAGGACAAAACACATTGAGGTGCACTACCACTTTATGAGAGAAAAGGTAATTGCAAGAGAGATTGACTTGGTATATGTCAGCACACATGATCAAATTGCTGACATTTTCACAAAGGCATTGGGTGCAAAGAAGCTTAAAAAGTTCCAAAGCTTACTTGGAGTTGCAGAGATAAAGTTGAGCGTGAAGGGGACTATTAAGATGGCAAGCACAACACGTGTAGACATTGATGATGGACCACCTGGCTAGATGGGTCCGTACAACTATACTTAGCATATTAGTGGTTATTATGATATTCACATGGCCACTGACTTATCACTTATTATATTTAGTTTGTTACACCTATCTATAGTTGGCAAAGTTATAGCACCAATTGATTAGTGTAGTATGTTATGCACTGTTTGACTTAGTAGGCTACTTTTCTTTATGTCGTATCTTATCTATACTTTGTATACATTTTATAGTGTGTGGAAGAATAAGAAGAAATCAACAAGAAAACATTTTGGCTTCCATCTCTCTTCTTGTGTTCTTGAGCGAGCTTCCTCTTATGTATACAGTGTGTGTTTGGTGCAACAGCTCAAGCAAGTCCCCCCACCATCATGCGATTCTTGACACATGACTAGTCCTAAACTAGTTGACATTAAGGCCTCCCTATTAGAAGAAGAAAAGAATGTTAAATCCAAAGAAGAACCAAGCATCTCTAAATATGAACAAATGTTATATATAGGTACCATGTACAAGGGCAAGAAAGATCAACTGGCATGAGACTTCTGCAAAATGATCGGGCACACGGAGAAATTCTATCATGCCTGGAAGAGGTTCCAAAAGACCTATCTAGTTGTTGTTAAAGAAGAAGAAGACCATGGAGCAAAAGAAGAAGAAGAAGAAGAAGAAGAAGACCACCAAGAGAAGGACAAGACTCATTAGTCCTTCTATTCTGATAGATTTTTTTAGCATTGTATTGCCTAGCCCTAGTGTTTCTAATATAAGCTTGTAAACTCCTCATGTAACCTTGTACTACAGCCTCTGTACACTTTGTGAGGCCCTTATTATAGCCTCTAGATATCCACCATGTCTTTGGTACCCACTCTTAGCCTTTTCTGTGACAACATGTGGTGTTTACCATGTTTATGGTGTGCCCACACTTTGTGGATGGTTGCTCACTAAAGCCTCTACATACTTTGTACTTCTCTGGTTGTGATTGAGGACGGGTGTTGAGATATTGGCAATCACACTCATCTTAGCCTCTTTGTATGGATCAGTGTGGGCTCAGGATACAAAATCCCATATGCATAGTGGTGAAAAGTGCAGCCTAGTCTATTCTTATAAAGCATTGTACTTGCTCTCTTTTTGAATGCAATGTCATAGTACTTTTGTACTTCCAGAAAAGTGTCTGTGTCATTGTTAGTCCACTACACAAGATTGTGTTTATGAGTCCAAGCTTCCATCTTGGAACCTAATTCACTTTTGTGACATTTGGTCTTGATGTCTATTACCTCATGAGCTCACTTTTCCTTTGTCAACCTCCATAGCCATTCTCTAGATCTGACATTTCACTCTTCCTCTTTCAACCTCAATAGCCATACTCTTGGTGGGCAGATCGGGTGTTGTACGCTCGCGTAGTGAATGCCGGAAGGTCCCCAAGAACAACAGAACTCTACTTTTTGCACAAATTACAAGGTAAAAAGCATGAACGACAAGAGCAAGAGACCAATTGCGTGCAATCTCCCCCCATGCCCTTATGTGAGCGCTCCACAAAGCATGTATTTTATGTATTATTCATCTTCAAGCTCAAATAATAGCCCAAATTACAAAATAGCAAGCTTTTAGCTTTTGAGTTTGCTTTAACACAAAAATAGGAATAAAGCTAATGGACGGTGCCCAAAGAGTCTGGCACGCCCAATACAATGTCCAAATAGAAATAACATAATCGTGCGTCCATGCGCATACAAAAATAATAATAAATATCCGACGCCTTAGTAAATAGGCGTGACAAAATATAATCCATAACTCGAATACTCGCTATCCTCCAATGCTTTCCTCCGCCATTGCTGCTATCTCTACACATCAACTGAAGCATTCACAATCGTTAGTAAAATAATACAATTAAACCGACAAAAGTGAATACCTAGCAGTCTTCAGCTACATAAATAAATCAACTGGTTAGAAATAAATCCTAACCTTAATTTATTACGAGTGCACACTCTAAACTCATAAACGTTTATTAATTTAATATGCATTTTGCGGAATCACCCGCTATGGAATCACCCATGTACACACTAAATTAATGAAACACCCGAAAAGGACAGACGTCCCCATCAACTTCTCGCACAAAGAATCCACTTTATGTATAAGCCCCGGTCATCAAAGTTTACGGAATCCACCGTAAAATCTCATGGAATCCACCGTGGCACGGAATCCACCGTGAAATATGCGTCCTGGCATCATACCCTCGGGGTGGGATAGCAATTGACCTCAATTGCTATTAGCTCAATGTGGAGCTAAGAGAGTGGGGAAAGCATTTAAGTCTCTAGCGTGCATCCATTGTGCTTCCTCTACAGGATGGTTCTTAAATTTAACTAGATATCTAGAATATCTTCGGCCAGTTCTAGTGGTCATAAAGTCAGTGCCTATCATAGCTTCTGGTTCAATTATTTCAGTCTCTTCCTCTAACAAAGGTGGGTTTTTATAAATAGGGTGTACAAGTAATTGGCCTCTAAATGGTCTCAATAAACTAATGTGAAATGTGTTGTAAATTTTCCAGTGAGGTGGTAATTCTAACTTGAATGCATTGTCGTTAATTTTATGAATGATCCTAAATGGTCCATAGAATCTAGGGGCTAATTTCACAACTGGGTGTCTATCTACACTTTGTAGTCTATGTTTTTCTATTCTCAACCAAACATAGTCATCAACTTTGAAATTCATTGCTTGTCTTTTCTTATTGGCTTGTTTGGTATATGATTGCTGGGCTTTAGCAATCATGTCTTTAACCTCATCAAAAATAGTATTATGCATACTAGCAATATCATCAGCACTCTGAATTCTATTTGACAAAGATGCAATAGGTGTAGATAATCTATAACCATAAATCACTTCAAACGGTGCTTTCTTTGTAGATGTGTGCGGTGTATTGTTATATGCAAACTGTAATAAATGCAAATGTGTGTCCCATGTCTGAGGTTTAGAAATAGTATATGCGCGTAAGAGATCTAGAATAGTGCTATTAGTGGCTTCTGTTTGTCCATTAGTTTCTGGATGAAATGCGGATGAGAAATCAATCTTTGTGCCTAGGTTAGCAAACAGAGTAATCCAAAAGTTGTTACAAAATCTAGAATCACGATCTTAAATAATAACTTTTGGCAATCCATGGTTAGTGAAAACAGTTTTCAAAAACAATTGTGCTGCCAGTGATGCTGTTAAAGTTTTCTTACATGGAATGAAATATGCTTGTTTACTAAATTTATCTACTACTGTCCAAATCATATCATGGTTAGATTTAGTATTAGGAAAACCAGTAATAAAATCCATAGAAATTTGTTCCCAAGGTTTAGATGGAATAGACAAAGGCATAAGTAATCCATACTGTTTACCATGATGTCTCTTAACTCTTTGACAAATCAAACATTCAGAAACAAAGTTAGATACATCAGTGTCCATATGCGGCCAATAAAAATCTTCAGTTAATGTACGTAAAGTAGATATGATACCTCTATGACCTTGATATGGGGGACAATGAATCTCATTCAAAACAAAAGATCGGAATGGAATTGTAATATACAATCTTTTTTCATAAAACATAAATCCATCATTATATGACAATGAATCAATAGGAATCAAGTTATTTTGAAGTAATTTATTCCAATCAGCATGAAAAGTAATATCCTGATGATAAGTATCTTTCATAGCAATCAAAGAATCAAAAGATATAACAGAAATATTATGAATGGCAGGTCTTCTACTTAATGCATCAGCCACTACATTTTCTTTTCCGGGTTGATATTGAATGATAGGATGAAAACTCTGGATAAAGGATGCCCATTTGATATGTCGGTCAGATATTTGAGGTTGGCTAAGTAAATGTCTAATACTTTGCTGTTCGGTCTTAATCATAAATTCTGAACCCATTAAGTAGTGTTTCCACTGTCTTAATGCTTGTACAACTGCTAATAGTTCTTTGTCATATGTGGAATATTTCAGTTCAGAGGGTTTCATCTTACAACTAGAATAGGCTATGGGATGATTGTCTTGCATAAGTACAGCTCCTATTCCTGATCCACTAGCATCGGTCACTACTAGAAAGAATGGTCTATTAAAATCAGGCAACTGTAGGACAGGGGCATGGGTTAATGCACGTTTCAATAAGTCAAAGGATTTCTGTTGATTTTCGGACCAATGATAGACAATTCCTTTCTTCAGAAGTTTAGTCAGTGGTAAAGCAAGTAATGAAAAATTACGTACAAACTTCCTATAGAAACTAGCAAGACCAAGGAATGAGCGTAACTCATGCACGTTTTTATGTACAGGCCAATTCAATATTGCATCTATTTTCTTAGGATCAACTTTAATTCCATCAGATGATACAATATGACCTAAATACTCAATTTCTGTTTTAAAGAATTCACTCTTTTCAGGATTTGCATACAGTTGATTATCTTTTAATAACTGGAAAACCAATGACAAATGCTCATAATGTTCTTTCTCATTTTGACTAAACACCAAAATATCATCAAAGAAGACAATTACACAATACTGATATTTCAAAAATATACGGTTCATCATTCTACTAAACATAGCAGGTGCATTAGTCAATCCAAATGGCATCGCTAAAAATTCGTAATGACCAAACTGTGTTCTAAATGCAGTCTTGAATATGTCTAATGTATCTAGTCTCACCTGACGATAACCAGACTTAAGGTCTATTTTACTAAATATAGCAGATCCTTGTAGTTTGTCCATAAGGTCATCAACTCTAGGAATAGGATACCTATTCTTTACAGTGATCTTATTTAAAGCTCGATAGTCAATGCACATATGATAGGTATTATTCTTTTTCTTGACTAACAAAACAGGTGCACCAAATGGAGAACTACTAGGTCTAATTAATCCTCTATTTAGTAATTCCTCAACTTGACTCTAAATTTCTTTTTGCTCTATCTGGTTATGCCTATATGGTGCTTTGCAAGGTGGTTGTGTGCCAGGAATCAAATCTATCTTATGGTCTTCTGGACGTGAAGGAGGTAAACTAGGTGGTAGGTCTTTGGCAAAACAGTCTTTAAAATGTGCAAGAAATTCTTTATGCCTAGGATGCATATGATTTTCTTTTACTTGCAGTTCATTCATCCAAATGAGATAGGATTTACTACTCTTGTGTAATGCACGTTTAACTTGAGTATGCGAAAGCAGTGGAAAAACATTAGATGCATGCATACCATATAATGTAATAGATTTTCCTTGAAAATTAATATTCATTGAATGTGTGGAATAGTCTATATCTAGGTTATGTTGGTGACGCCAAGGCATACCTAAAATAATGTCACTCGACTGTAAAGGAACAACTAGGAAATTTCTTCTTTCAGTGTATTGACCAATTTGAATCTCTAAGTCATGCACTTCCTATGTACCATTATACCTAGTGCCTAAGAATGCTGCTTTAATACGATAATGCGTAGGTACAGTCTGTAACTTCAATTCTTTTACTAGCTTTGCTGAAATAAAATCATGAGTGCTACCGTCATCATGCAAAATAATCTTTTCCTTTCCATGCACCAAACATTTCATAGTCAATAAAGAATGTGGAGTTGGCATACCTGATAAAGTATTCGAAGGTGTAGTAGTGTCGTTCTCATCTTCTGTGAAATCAGGCATATCTTCATGTTCGTCTTCATCCATTGCTCCAAGGTAGTTGATATAGGCAGGTGGCTTCTTTGAATGGCAATTTGCTGCTAGATGTCCAGGC
Source organism: Lygodium microphyllum (assembly GCF_053477565.2). Taxonomy (NCBI): domain Eukaryota; kingdom Viridiplantae; phylum Streptophyta; class Polypodiopsida; order Schizaeales; family Lygodiaceae; genus Lygodium; species Lygodium microphyllum. Next base: position 25,562,825 of record NC_141141.1, read on the forward strand.
TGGTGGCATTTATAGCATACTATTGGTTTGGCTTTGGTTACATTGTTTGCAATGGCAGGAAGTCTAGGGACATTAGGGTTTGGCTGTGGAATAGGCTTAGGGTTTTGATTAACATTGGATGGTAATGCAGGTGGTTTTGCCCAATTTTTACGGAAAGATGATGAAGAGAAACGACCTGGATTAAATCTTCTAAAGTTGGAATTGAATTGTTTAGATCCATAGTTACCATTGGCTTGGAATTGCTGTGGACGTCTGTCTCTACCTCGTAGCTTGTCTTCAGTGTCGTGAGCTAATGAAATGGCGTCTTCAAGAGTAGCAGGCTTGAACATGTTAACTTCAGCATAGTAATGCCCAAGGAGTCCAGACATATACTTGCACTTGTGTGTCGCTTCAGGTACGTCTTCAAGCATGCGTAGCTGGAGTAGTGCATTCCAAAAATGCTATGTATACTGAGGAATAGGCTCACGATTCCATTGCTGAAGAAGATCCCATAGCTTAATGGCTTTCTCATGAAATTGTGGAGGAAGGAAATTCTGCATGAACTTCTTCTTGAAATTCTCCCAAGAAGCGGGACAATCTATACTCTTGCGTACAATAGTCCACCAAAGAGATGCTCTGTCCACTAAATGATTAGTGACACACTTGATTTTATCTTTTTCTGCATAGGTTTCCTCATGGAAATAGTTGTCAAACTAACTAATGAATGCAAGAACAGTTTTTCCTTCTCGTATGCCATTGAAAGTACGGAATTTGAAACTTCTTTTACTTATCTTTGATTCCTTGCGGATGGTTTGAGCTTCGAGAGTTGCGTCGATGGTACGTCGGATAAGATCTTCAGCTTGAGGTTCTTCTTTGTCGGTAGACGATCTCTGTAAATTTGCCAGTTGAACTTGCAATGCTTGCCTAGCCCTTCGTTCTTCTTCCAATTGCATCATAATTAAATCTAGCTTTTGCTCCATCGTAGGTTCAGGTAGGTCGCCTTCAGCCATAAGATCATCCATATGTGGTTCCGTCATCTTGTAAAACTCAAAAGACCTTTCTCACTCAAAATCAAGTTAGAGGGATGAGCGTAGCTCAAGTTCGGGAATACAAGGCTTATGTATTTTGGGTATGGCTTTCACAATCTTCGAAAAATCTGCGTTTTATCCTTCTTCATATGTTGAAAATGCTTCAGCAAACCTGCGTATGGGTAGAGTACCTTCCAATGAACAACTTTGCAGTTCGGAGTTTCTGCGCAGGAACAACCCTTCTATGAGTTTTAGATAGAAGTCAGTTTTGACTCCAGTTGACTTGTTTGACTTGCAGAGTTACAGACTTATGTGACTTGCAGAGTATGAAGACTTGCAGAACTTAGTCGCTTTACAAAACTTGCAGAACTTGACTTGAAGAAACTTTGAAGACTTGAATGATTGATTGGCTTTAGAGGACTTATGGGAGTAAGAAGCTTAATGCTTCTGAGCATTCGTCAATTTTAAGGACAAGAGTATGTACTCTGCGCAATTTTTGGCGCTTAGTTCAGCCCGCTGTCCTTCATCACGATTTATTTTGAAGCTTAAGTAAAGCTTCCAATTAACTAAGCTTTGAAACTTTGAAGATTTAAGCTTTTAAGCTTTTGAAAATATGGAGCTTATCTCTGTGTAACCACGACTTGATGAAGGAGATGTAGGAGTGGTCCTCCGCCTCTGCAGACTGGTCCTTCGCGATCCGATGATGGAAACAGGGGTTCTTAATCGCCAGAAATCTGCCTGTATCGATGGTTCGCGACAAGATTGACCGTAGAGCCCGATCGTTCTAGGAGCTCCACCTTCGCATGAGATGGGTAGCGATTGGAAGCTCTTGATCTCAGCTTCGCTCTGATACCACTGGTGGGCAGATCGGGTGCTGTACGCTCACGTAGTGAATGCCAGAAGGTTCCCAAGAACAATAGAACTCTACTTTTTGCACAAATTACAAGGTAAAAAGCATGAACGACAAGAGCAAGAGACCAATTGGGTGCAATCTCCCCCCATGCCCTTGTGTGAGCGCTCCACAAGGCATGTATTTTATGTATTATTCATCTTCAAGCTCAAATAATAGCCCAAATTACAAAATAGCAAGCTTTTAGCTTTTGAGTTTGCTTTAACACAAAAATAGGAATAAAGCTAATGGACGGTGCCCAAAGAGTCTGGCACGCCCAATACAATGTCCAAATAGAAATAACATAATCGTGCGCCCATGCACATATAAAAATAATAATAAATATCCGACACCTTAATAAATAGGCGTGACAAAATATAATCCATAACTCGAATACTCGCTATCCTCCAATGCTTTCCTCCGCCACTGCTGCTATCTCTACACATCAATTGAAGCATTCACAATCGTTAGTAAAATAATACAATTAAACTGACAAAAGTAAATACCTAGTAGTCTTCAGCTACATAAATAAATCAACTGGTTAGAAATAAATCCTAACCTTAATTTATTACGAGTGCACACTCTAAACTCAAACATTTATTAATTTAATATGCATTTTGCGGAATCGCCCGCTATGGAATCACCCATGTACACAGTAAATTAATGAAACGCCCGAAAAGGATAGGCGTCCCCATCAACTTCTCACACAAAGAATCCACTTTGTGTATGAGCCCCGGTCATCAAAGTTTACGGAATCCACCGTGGCACGGAATCCACCGTGAAATATGCCTCCTGGCATCAACTCTAGATCTAAAATTTTCTATAGATGTCTAAAAAGAGATACAAATGAATGTTTATGACTAGGAGGTATTGGCCATCCTTCATTATATTAATGTTGAGAGAGTCAAGATCATCTACTACTACCTTATCCCTGTTATGATAGCTGTGTTTCTTAGCTGTCACTAGCACGTGTGTGTGTCTTAAAGAAGTCGAGCAAGCTAGGTTAACTAGAGTTAGTAGATTACATTTAAGAAGTAAGACCTAGCTAATTTACTTGGATTGTAGACAATGAAATATCTTTGTTATTATGATAAAGTAATAATGAAGAAGAAGAGAGCATACTACTCTTGACCTCAATTCTATCTTAAACATTGCTTCTTCTCTTACATTTTTATCATGGTATCAGAGCCTATTTTGTTCAAGGAAGGTTTGTGGCATGGGTTTACTTTGATGTCCCCATTGAGGCATCAAATGGAGGGTTCAGTGGCCTAAAATGGAGCTCAAGAAGTGAGATCTGTGACTAGCATGAATTGAAAAGTAGCAAACGTGCGCTTCTACCTAGCATGGATAGCATAGAGAGGGCACTTGTTCAAGTTGACTTTGTGGATATTTTATTGATGTCATCCATGGCTAATGTAGAGTAGGATTTGTGCAGCACCTTGGGCATTTATGAGAGTGAGCATTTTGGGCAAGAACCAATAGTAGCAATCAACATGGAAAACATGAAAAATGTACCTCTTTTCTTGAATTGGAAAGATGGTTTTAGCAAGTCATCTGAAGTAGGTGTCTCATTGAGATACTGAGAAGTAGCAAAATGAATGCATTAAAGCAATCTTAAAGATTGCTTGACTTGGCTGGAAATGTACTTGATGCTCTCTTTGCATTGGCATTGATGGCAAACTACTGTTGATGAATACAATATGTATAAAGGATTCAATTGATTGACAATGATCATGGAAATACTTTTGTGTGGTTGAGCACTTGTGGAAACTATTGAGCTTTATATACATGCGCTTTACACCAAACATACTACCATCATAATCTTGGAACAACTTGAATCTTGAAGTTTTGGAGCTCATTGGAGTATGTGCTAATGGCTAACCATTTCTTTGATGAGGTCACATGGCTATTGGATGGATTATGGAAGGTTGTGAGCATTAATTTCTCATATTTAAGTTGGTTTATTGCTATTATTGCAGTGGATTGCTAACTATTGACAGTCTATGGCAAGCATATGTGGCATTGTTGCTTAAAGAATCGGACAAGAATTGATACCTATAGGATTATGTATTGGCTCCTAGATGTTATGACACATGGTTGTTGTGGTTTGTGACTGGTTTGAGTTGAGAATATCCTCATTTCAATAGAGGATATATTGTTGGTTACTCAAAAACCGCTAGTTATAGATTATTGTCCTTCATTAAATGTTGTGCATGCCTACATGTCTACTATGCAGATAATGCTACTTTCTTGGAATGCTATTACATCTAGATGTTTTGCCACATGTTTGGAAATGTACGACATGGTTCTGAACTAAAATTTAATAATTGTTACAAATTTCTTGATAGTTATTTTCTCTAGGGCTAAAACTATCCTGCATAAACAGTGACTAACAGACACTAATCAAGTGAAAGATTGACTTGGTTTGCAAGGAGTCAAGCACTGTCTGATTGAAGACTACATTGAATAACTTCAACTGTAGAGATGGAAAATATTGAAAGTAGTGACAACACTACACAAATAGTGGGTGAGAAGTTAGACAACAATAACTATGCTATCTAGAAATTTAGAATGGAGAACTTTCTCATTGGCAAGGTTATTGGGATTTAGTTGAGCCTAAGCTTCTTGAAAAGAATGCAACAACTAATCAACTTAGGGCACATCATGCATGGATGGAAAGAGTGTTGCATTGGCTTTCTTTATGTGTCTCTGATGCAATGGTCATATAGATAATGAATTGTAAGTCACCATAGGATGCTTGGAATATTTTAATGAGATTTTATGGCATGACCTTTAGTGCATGAAAAATCCAATTAAAGCGTAAGTTTAACACAATGGACATGAAAGGACAATCCATACAAGATTATGTGATTGAAATAAAAATAACTATAGATCGATTAGCTCTAGTAGGAGCTGTTGTAGATGATGAGGATTTGGTAGTTGTGACCTTGAATGGTTTGGGACATGAATACAAATCTTTTGATATCTCTACCTCAATGAGATCTAAAATGCCAGATTTTAATGAGCTTGTTTCATTGATCATACATGAGAAGTCAAATTGGGATTACCTACTAGTTCAAGTAGTCAAAAGGCAAGGATACAAAATTCTATTCAAATTAAAGGGGCCATGGCAACTGTGGAAGATGGTTCACTCATGGTAAAGGAACTCAATAGAATGCATCTCAAAATGCTAATAACTAGGAAGGGAAAATGCTAAAGGTTGTGGATACTTTTGAGCAAGGGGGAGATCTAGCTCTAAAGATAGAGGATCATGGGAGTCACAGATGGTTTATGAGAATGCTAATAAAGATAAGGACATTGGTTTATGAGAATCATACTGGTTTATGAGAATGCTAATAAAGATAAGGACAATGGTTTATGAGAATCATACTGGTTTATGATTAGCTTACTACTCCAACTAATCATACTGCTACCCAAACTTAAAGCATAACCATTGGTTGACCTCCTATCATAGAGACAACCAGTCCAATCAGCATTCGTAGAGCCTGTCAAGTCAAATGATTACCCATGCTCATAAAATAGCCCATAATCAGCAGTATTCTTTACCTACCGCATAATCCTCATGACTGCATCTAAGTGTGGCTAATGAGGTTTCTGCATAAACTGGCTAATCAGCCCCACTGCATAACTCAAGTCAAGATGGGTAATAGTAAGGTAAATCAAGCTACCCACCATCTGTCTGTACATAGTGACATTCTCGATCTCAGTCCCAACATCAACTGCAAGTTTAACATTATGATCCAATGGTGTTTCCATGGCATTACACTCCATCATGCCATATTTCAGCATCGTATCATGAGCATATTGTTTTTGTAATAGCCATATACCTTGAGGTGTAGACACAACCTCAATCACGAGAAAGTACTTTAGCTCACCAAGATTCTTGACTTTGAATTTAGCCTCTAACATTGCTTTAATTTTAGCAATCCCATGATCATCATCTCCAGTGATGATCAAATCATCAACATAAACCACCAGAAAAACATAACCATGCTCTATCTTTTTTGTAAATAGGCTATGATTTGCATGAACTATCTAAAAACCAAGCTGTTGTAAATAAGTGCTTATGCAAGTATTCCATGCTCTCAGTGCTTGTTTCAGTCCATACAAGGCCTTTTTCAATTTACACACATATGTCAGATATTAGGGTGTACATAGCCTTCAGGCTGCTCCATATACACCTCTTCAAGAAAGCCACCATTCAAGAATACATGTTTGACATCCATCTGCCATAATTTCTAGCCCTTAGAAGCTGCTAATGCAATAATTGTTCTCACTGTTGCCATCTTGGTAACTGGCTGAATGTCTCCTCATAATCTAGGGCATACTACTATGCATATCCCTTTGCAACCAGCCAGGCTTTATACCTTTCCAATGAACCATCTAACAAAAAATTCACTTTATAAACCCATTTGCAGCCGATGGGTACTTTGCCTTCAAGAAAACATACCAATTCCCATGTCTCATTTTCAGCCAATGTTGCGTATTCCTCATCCATGGCAGCACACCAATTCTCATCTGTAACTGCCTCATTGAACTTTGTAGGCTCTTTGTAGCCTGACACTTTAGTCATATATGTATAATGTCTAGCTGAATACCCACTTTATGTTAGCCTATCAACTAGTTTTCTGACCCTTTCAGACCTTCTCAATGGCCGTGCACTCTGGGCTTGCCTCTCATGAGGCCACTGGAAGATGCACAATGTCCATGTTGCCTACCTTTTGGCTTTTTATCAGCTTACTTTTTATGGAAATCCTTCGCAATATGCCTGTATCTTCTGCAATAATGACAGTCTTTATCCCTATTAGACTGCTCATGCGAGTGTCAGGAACCACCTCTGCCTCTAGGTGATCTCCCCCTACCTCTAAAGACTCCATATCCTCGTTGTCCTTGAGTATTTGAGCTATGCCAAAAATTTTGATGTTGTTGTCCATTCGTGTTTTGAGTGTCTCCTCGCCCCCGAAAAGCTCCACAAGCTCTACCACCTCTAGCTCGCTGACTAGAGTAAAAGACAGTGTCTCTACCTTGAGATGTGCCTGAACTTGTATTTAAGCCAAGCTTTACTTCTTCATGTAGCAACAGTGCAAGTAACTCATCCCAATCAGGGGGTTCTGTTCTCACAAAAATAGACGTATCAAATGCCTTATACTCCTTTCCTAACCCATTCAATGTCACTGCAATCATATCATCATCTAAAACACAAGATCCAATAGTAGCCAACTAGTCAGCTATGGTCTTTATTTTAGTTGTGTATGCTTGAATGCTCTTGCCATTCATAGACATCTTATTGAACTATTGCTTCAATTGTAATTTTCTTGCATGCATGACATTACCATAATTCTTCATGACTGCATCCCAAGCATCCTTCAAGAAATAGCAATTGGTAATCTGCATAGCTATCGCATTAGAAATGCATAAAGAAAACCAATGCAGTACCTTACTCGCTCTTTTCGACCACTGTTGGTGAGCTCTCTGCTATTCTTGTGTAGGATTCCATTCAAACAATACGGGTTCAGCTTCAGCCCTGTACATAAATCCCAATAGCCTCTACCAATCAAGAAATTTTGCATCTTGAACTTCCATAGAGCAAAGTTTTTGTTATCAAGCTTCTCTCCCACATTTTGAGTGATATTGTTAGTGCCTTGAGCATTTGCCATACTTGCAACCAAGTTATTCAATACTATATGCAATTTGTAAGTGCTTGACTCCTGCAGTTCAGGAATAGTTTTCCTGTAGTTCAGAAACAATCTTCATGTAGTTCAGGAACAATTTTCTTGTAGTTTAGGAATAGACTTCCTGTAGTTTAGGAATAGTCTTGTAGTTCAAGAATAGTCTCCTGCAGTTCAGGAATAGACTTCTTGCACTTCAAGAATAGTCTGCCTGCAGTTCAGGAACAGTTTCCTACGGTTCATGAATAGTTTTTCTGCAATTCCAGGAACAGACTTCCTGCAGTTCAAGACCAATTTTCTTGACAAGTTCTTGCTGTAAACTGTATTCCAACAATGAAAAAACATAGTCAACTGAGTACAAACTAGCTCAAATTAGTTCAAAACATTCTATGGTAGTGGCAAAACATCCCAGCAACAAACTATGTCATATAAGCATCAATAGATGCATAGAATTGATGCTGACATGCATTAGAGTTTTCCATAGTTGATGATAGGTAAGTAGCCTGTTATGACCAACATCATAAACTCTGCAATAATCAAGGTATTCTCAGCTCAAAAAGTATCCTTAAACCACCATAGACATGTCCCAGTACATTGGGGATTCAATATGTGATGACCACACAAGCATCAATGTTTGTACTGTATGCAAGTAGCAGTACCAAATACGACCAGTCCAATGCTATAACCAATAGTATTTTCTCTATTAAAATAAGAGTATTCAGACCTCAGAACAGCCCCAAAACATTTCATTCAATTGACACTCTATACATGAGTTGATACATATCCAACCGGTTAGAATTTGGATGTATGTCAAGTGAAGATGACAGGTATCCTTCCTATAGACAATAACTAGTCAATACCCCGGCATAACCAGCAACAAATTAGTCCAAAATTTGGACTTTTAGTACTCACAGTATTCCAAAAAGCATCTACCACTCAAGTGGTATGATCCAAGCATTTGCCATTAGAGCAAATAAGCATCACATATACTTCAACCCTGTGGGTATATTGTTTCCAAATTCAGGATAGCAACCAGTTCACTATTTCCAGCATTGTTAGGATGAAAGCCACTACCCGTGGAACCACTTGCTATTTACTGTAGTAAACATCCCGTCTGCACAAGCCTGTGCTAGATATCTCAAAATCTGTGAAAAATTTGAAAAAACATTCTTATGCAAAGTTGTAGGCCACATCGAAACTGTCATGATTAGCAAGCCGTTTCTCCAAAATCCATTTCTGTAGCAAGATATAGCTTCTGCAAAAAAATGGGCTACAGTTACAATCTCCTTTGATGATGTTTTCTTCAAATCTGATGTGGTGGTGCCAAATGGCCACTTCCAAGCCTTCAGGCTTCAGGCGTTTAAGCTCTGATACCATGTTCAAGATTTAGAGGGAGAGAGAGAGAGAGAGAGAAAGACATGGAGCTATAACAGAGAGTGGTGAACTCTCATTGTTCTCTTCTTCTCATTCTTCCATAATGCTTACTAAAGTCTAATCACACATAACTGATAAACACGCTAGGTCACTAACTGACCATACTACTAACTGTAGTTGAGTCTGACCGCGACTGAGCTATTACACCACACATGTAGAGTGACAGCTAAGACAACAGTTGTCTAGATAAGGTCAGTCATGTTAGTGATACTAATCATGTGCGTGATTCTCAACATGATAGATGATAGAGCAAAACTTACAAGTTTGCTTTAATAAGCATGGTTGTTTTATAGAGGGGTTTGGCAATGGCTACAAGATCATTATTTGAGGTAACAAATATGGTTGAATGTTCACATTGGATGTTGTATTGCCTCAACTAAAATCAGCCATGTTTGCACATGGTCAGGGTACTATGAGAGATCTTGAAATATGCACAAGAGGATTGGGCATGTAAATATTCAACGGGTGCAAACTATGCAAAGAAATTAGCTAGTCACAGGTTGCCAAAGTTTGCATACACTGAGATAGGTCATGTCTATGATACCTATCAGTTTGGCAAACAATCTTGCTTTCCATTTGTAAAACATGTCCAAAATAACTCAAGACCACTACAGATGATACACTCTGATGTCTAGGGACCTAGCCCATATTGCATCTCTTGGAGAATCCAAGTATTATGTGATGTTTATAGATGATTTCAATAGGTATACCTAGGTGTATATCTTGAAACACAAAGAAGAGGTGTATACCTAGGTATATATCTTGAAACACAAAGAAGAGGTATTTGATATTTTTGAGGATTTCAAGAGGCATGTTGAAAATGATTTTGATTGCTTTCTCTCATGTTTGAGATTCTAGCAGTGGTGGGAAATATGATTGATACTTAGCCAAGAATGGCATTCACATGGTAGCTCTCATGCAGTTATACTCCATAGTAGAATGGAGTGGTTGAAATAAAGAATAGGATACTTATGGAGATTGCTTGTGCAATGCTTAATGAGAAGAGCATGCCACTATACTACTAGGCTAAGGCCATTATAATAGTGATGTATGTGCTGAATTGAACTCCAACTACATGCATTCATAACATGACATTGGCCACTTGATAGTTTTTTACTACATTACATATGTTTATATCCCAAATGAAAAGGGGATGAAGTTGGATCCTAAGGCACACAAGAGTGTGTTCATTGGTTATGCTCAGGAGCGAAAAGCTTACAAATATTTTGATCCATATACATAGGAAACACTATTCATTAGAGATGTCATCTTTGATGAAATGGCTTCTTGGTATGCATCATTTACTATTGTCCCTACTAATATGCCTTCTGAACATGGGTCTATTGTTCCCCCAACAGAGTACTACTCTAGCTGGGCCTATAGGTGATGTATCTCCTAGTGTATCTCCTTGGACTAGTAGATTGCATAGTTATGCATCACCATCTATTGACAAGTTGAGAAATATGCAATCACACTCTTGTGACAGCCTCTTTGTATGGAGCATTAAGGCAAGGAACATGAAACAATTTAGAAGATTTGCCTTGTATTTCATAGGCATAGTGAGGGAAAAGTGATACCATCCTACAACTATAAAAGTGTACTTGACAATAATTTAAATGCAATGCTATTGTACTTTGTACTTTCTGTCCATATCTTTGTCTACTCGATATTGTGTTTATGAGTCCAAGTTAATTAATTTTGGAACCTAATTCACTTGAGTAAGAGTCTTGTATAGTCTTAGTTATCATGCTTCTTGTCTACGATTTCTGACCTCCATAGTTAACCTTGCTCAAGATCTATGTTTCCTCAAAAAGAGCTACGATTGTTAGTGAAAGATCTAGCCAGATCACACAAGAGAAAGGAAAGAGTGTTGACCCAAGCCACGAATTGGCACATGTAAAGCTAGAGCTTGCCAAGATTCAAGATATGATAAAGAGACCTAACCGACCTCACATACAATGTGTGCATTATGGAGGGAACCACCTCCCGCCACCTCCCAACTGAGTGCATGGATCCTAGATCCATACCTTGTGCCAACTGTGGTAGGTTTAGCCATGATTCCATGCAATGCCATTTACCAAGGAGATTACCATACCCACAACCTTACAACCAGCCATAATACTTGGAAAATAGGCCACCATAATTTTAAAGGGGAGCTCCATTAGCTCTTCCAATGCCTAATGATACCAATCCAGCTATCCCTAGAATGGACATTAAACCTATGGGCATACCTAGACCACATGGACCCTTCATGAATCATCCATTGAGTGATGCTCTAGTGCATTATGTTGAGGAGACAAATGAGAAAGAGGCATACGTAGACCCTTACATCTCCTATGACGAAGAGGGTAATCCCATTCTAATGGATTTTAGACCAGTACCAGTGATGGCATTAGGTTGAGGAAGGGGTAGAGGCGTAGGAGGTCAAAACCAATAGCCAATCACATGCTATGGACTTGTGGCCACTTGACACATCTCATCTCGTTGCCCTAATGGAGAGCAAGCTAATTGAGAAAAGATCAACTACTTGAGATGCCCTAAGTGTGGAATCACTCATTTGTATGTCAAGTGCCCTAGACTAAAACCATCCACTATTTCAACTATCGTTCCATATGTACCTTTGGGGCTATTTGAAGTTGAGACAATTGATAGAAAGGCCACTCCCATCTCGTTGAATGTCATGACCATGGCACAGAAGAGGTAGGCCGGTATCTCATTACTTGGACCTAGCAACCTTGACGTAGCCTCCCATAGGGAAGAGGACTCATAGGAGGAGAAATAAGAGAGCTGAGACAAAATTCATACTCAGGGTAAGCAAGTCATGGATGTAGAAGCAGAAACATCTGCTCCTAAGATAGCAGAGAAGGGGAGTGCCAAGGTTGGGGAATATCCTAATCCGAGGCACCAATTTGAAGTGGCTGACAAGGTCAAGGAGGGGGTAAGAGAGGCCCAAGAACACCCAAGAGCCCATCCTAGAAGACAAGATCAATGAGTTCTCTAAGTATGAGCATGCCTATCTCACCTACTTACATATAATCTAGAGCTCCACGCTCCAAGCTCCATTGCTGCGAGCAAGAGAAGAGAAGAGAAGAGAAGAGAAGAAGAGAGGAGAAGATGGAGAGCTTCTCCTCCTTGGTCCCTCACCCTCACACACTCACTCCCTCACACTCTCACGCTCCCTCTCTTAAGCACAAGCTCAAGCAAGCAAGAAGAAGAAGAAGAAGAAGAAGAAGAGAGCTACTTTTTGCCACACACAAGAATGAGCTTCTCATTCACTTTTCAACTTTATATACAAAACCCTAAATCCCTTTTGGGCGGTCATCCCCTTTTCCCCTTTTTACATGGCCGGTGAAGAATCTGAAAAAAGTTTCTTCTGTAGCTTTGTAGACCAGACTGAAACCAGTTGGGTTGCATGGGAATTTTCTAGATATTCAATTTTTCCTGAGATTTATTAAAATGATAAAAAATGAATTCTAAAATCTTTTTTAACTCTAATTCTTTATATATATATAAATACATATAAGCATGTGACAGAGGGGGTCCATGCTTGTAAGCTTTTGTGTAAGATTCAAATGACACCATGATGTGGACATTGCCTTGTGTACAAGGGTGAGGTGTCCTCTAATGATGGTGATAGATCCCAAATCTTGGTGATGTAGGTGGAACCCAAGTGTAGTTGGGGGTTAGTCCTTTGAAAAAAATCTATGCACTCACTCAATCCCTAGGTGTAATCCATTTCCATCTTCACTAAGATAACCCATCCCTTTTACCCTTTACATTGACATCCCTCCTAATAACTTGTTTTCCCACTTGCTAGAGTTACCATAACCGAGAAGAAATGTAGCATACCTAGTGCTTGAAGAGTAAACCCAAAGTAATAAGATGTAGGATTTAAGCTATGGGTAAGGCTCTTAATAGGGATTTTGGCCAAATTTTATCATAGAAATCCGGTTAGTAAAAAACCTGGATTAGAGGTGAAAAGAGTGAAGACTCAAGCTCATGCACAATACCATAAAGAGAGAAAGCAAAAGGAATAGCTTTTCAAGGAGTTGCAAGAGGCCAAGGCATACAAGGATGATGTGTCTACTTAAAAGCTTCTTGAGACATGAAACCAACTTCTCATGGCCACCTAAGCACAAGAAAGGCTAGGAGAAGAGTTGGCCCCATCATAAACAAGACAACAAAAAAATGCTTCACACCTGGAAATAACAAGAAGAAGTTATGGCAACATTATCAAGAGAGCTGGGTGACGATCAAGGAAGGATGGAGGAGAAGGCCAAGGCCTAGAAAGAGAGAAATCTTGGAAGGTTCAGAGACCTAGCCAAATGCCTCACTCTAGCAAAAAGTGAAAGGATCATGGCAGCAAAGGCAAGGGCTGAAGCAGTGGAGATGGGGCTAGAAGTTCAACAATAGGCCTTTCTAAATATTGTGCTTCATGTAACTTAGGCGGCAGGAGATGAGGACAATGTAGAAGGCCTAAAGAAGAAACTAGAAATCACAAAGAGAGCCAAAAAGCATGGGCTCCAAGAACATACCCCTAGAACCAGTTCAAGCCCAAGTTTAGAGCAACAAAGACAGATTTTGCTGCAAGAAGCAGGGCTCTCTAGAGAAGACTTAGAGCAACTAGGAATTGGAGGCCAAGGACAGCAGGAACAACCGAAACAACAACCCAAGCAAAACCACCAATGGAGGAAGGCCCTAATTTGGAGCCACTTGATGACCTCGAAGGGCAATTTGCTGAACAAAGCCCACCCTTACCTCCATCAACAAAAGCAGAAGGCCAAGAAGAAGACCTAGTTGCCATGGAAAGAATAATCGAGGCAAAAAGAAAACATGGGGAATTGGCCGATCTCACAAGGACAAAATTTAGTGTCAGGCCACAAGCAACACCCGATGTCGAAATGCTGCAAATTGAGGAACAATTGCCAATCAACTAGGCATGAGAGTTGAATCACTCGAAGTAGTGGGAGAATAGGTGTACACCATTTAAATTTGAATTATTTTACCTTGATGCTCTGAATAAGGTGCATTGTGGCAAGATGAGAGAGTCCTGCTTCTTGTAGCAAAATCTGCCTTTGTTGCTCTAGACTTGGGCTTGAGAAGAAAGTAGTGGCAAAATCTCCTACTACTTCGAAGAAAACACTGGCAAGATGAGAGAGTCAGAAATCTCACATTGTGGAGAGGAGAAAACATGCCCAATACTGAGAGGATAAGGTGATAGAGGAGCTAAGAAAATTCAAAGACTATGATTCCTAGCCTAAATGGAGTCAAAAGATCTAGGACAACAATTTTGAGGCATGGATGGCCTTTTATAATACTCTCCCATATAAAAGGAATGACCCCACCTACATGGCTCACCCGAGAGACACACGGTGTGGATTTTGACCAAGAGAACAACATGGCAAGTATAACTTTCCTATTATCTATAATGTCAATGCCTCCAGCCCTAAAGAGTGCCTCATTTTTGGAGCTCAAGATTCCGACCTTCCATCACTCACTTCCTAGATGAGTTCATAGCAGCATGCCCTGACCCTGCCTTCCTTACCACCTGTAATTACCTCTGCCTCTTGTGAATCCTATTAAAAAAAAAGCTAGTACCACAGGAAGAGCACCTTCCACCACCGCTCTACTTTGACATCAATACCGGAATAGATAGCTATGCAATGGCTCGCCTCATATTGGGGGCCGCTCTCTTACCAAAATTTTGCATGTGAGTCTCTTGGAAGATATGAGTGATAGTAGGTTCTTGAAATATAGCTATCCTTTCCTCTCTACTACCCCACTCAATGTAAGGATTAATCAAAAGGGCTACATACTAAGCCTTGCATTCCTTAGCAAATCCCTTAGGCCCCCTTGTGAAGCTCCTAAAGAGCACGAGGATGACATCTAGCTTGTCTCCATCTACTTGTACCAAAAAGAAAAATAAAATAAAGAAAAATAAAAAAGAAAAAGAAAGAAAGAAAAGAAAAAATGAGAAAAAATAGAAAGAATAAATGAAGTCCACTATAACATCAGAGTGCCACAACCACTGCACCTAGGGTTTCTCAAGGTGTCTGGTGGCCTCAGTCGGATGGCTCTATGCCTAACCCCCTAGCCCCCTTTTTGTTCCCCCACTTCACACTTAGGGCTCATCAAGCACAAGGAGGATACAACTAGGGAGATCACACTCACCTATGGTTAAACATGTCTCCCTAAGCTACACCCGCTTCACCTCCCTTTTACACAAACTAGGTCCTCCAGTGTGGAATAACACCCTAGGCTTGTGTGCGGTTCACCCAACTTCCTATTCCACTAGCACGAATACAATGCATTGCACAGAAAGATAGACACATCCCTTGGGCAATGCACCTTCCTTTACTTTTCAGGTGAATTCAAGCAACTGCGATAATCCATTGACTTTGGAGGCCTCGTCAGCTACTCAATCTACTCTTGACCTCCACAACGCTTTTTCTCCACATCTAATCCCCGCAAGGCCCCATCAATCACGACAACCCTTCAACAACTCAAGACCTCATCAACAAAGCCCACAAGTGCCATGGACTTGGCACTTGACTATGAGGGGGGTAATATTAACCCTAGTGCAAGAAAGGAAAAAAAAAAAGAGAAGCAAAAAAAAATTTTAAAATATAGGTTAAAGTGGAAAAGAATGACTCCGTATCTAAAATAGGAGAAAAAAAGGCCAAAAGCATAAAGACACCTTATAAATCCAAGGCGAGTGTAACAATGGAAGATGCACATTTTAAAATACAAAGGTGTCCCTAAATATTTGTAAAAGAGCACCAAGCTTCCTCCTGTGCACTTTGTAAAGAGTAGACAGGCATGGGTGAAGCCACAACATAAATAGAAGGGAATAGTAAAAGAGGACCGGTAGGCTAAAATGGCCGGTCATGTAAAAAAAGGGTGGGTGCCCAAAGCGATTAGGGCATGTATATAAGCCAAAAAGTGAATGAACAAGATCATTCTTGTGTGTGCCCAAAAGTAGCTCTCTTCTTCTTCTTCTTCTTCTTGATCTTGCTTGTTTGAGCTTATGCTTGAGAGGGGGAGTGTGAGAGTGTAAGGGAGTGAGTGTGAGAGGGCGAGGGACTATGGTGGAGAAGCTCTCCATCTTCTCCTCTCTTCTTCTCTTCTCTTGTCTCGTGCATGCAGTAATGAAGCATGGAGCTTGGAGCTTGAGAATCGAGCTTGCTTGAAGCTTGCATTTGGATCCTAGAGCTACGAGAGTGCTTTTTGAGGGATGTAATGGGAGCTCACGCTCAACTTCCAAGACCCATGGACCACTTATTGCTTCAAGCATTTCAAGCGAGTACAAATGGCTATCTCTCACCTAGCCAATGCATCTTCGATCCTACCGGGGTGTAGTGAGCTTACCTTGATGCCCAAATGAGTAACCTCCTCCCTCAAGCAACCCGGTAGCTCCACGATTCGAGATGCAAGCTCAAGCAACCTCAAGCCTCCACCTTCAAGCTTCATCCTCCATAGCTACGTGCAAGACAAGAGAAGAGAAGAAGAAGAGAGGAGATTATGGAGATGTTGAGATGACAAGCTCAACACATGCGGACATTGATGATGGACCACCTGGTTAGATGGGTCCACACGTCTACACTTAGCATGTTGGTGGTCATTATGACTCTCACATGGCCACTGACTCATTACTTATTATATTCAGGTTGTTACACCTATTTACAACTGGCATAGTTATAGCACTAGTCGACTAGTGTAGTCGGTTATGCATTGTTTGACTTAGTAGTCCACTTTCATTTATGTTGTATCTTATTCTATACTTTGTGTACATTTTAAAGAGTGTGGAAGAAGAAGAAGAAACCAGTAAGAAAACGTTTTGGCCTCCATCTCTCTTCTTGTCTCTTGAGTAAGCTTCTCCTTGTGCATTCTGTGTGTGTTCGGCGCAGCATCTTGAGCAAGTCCCCCCACCACGCGATTTTTGATATGGTATCAGAGCCGCGCCACTGAGAGAGGCTGATTTCGAAGGCTGAAGTGAAGGAGAAGAAGCAAGGTTCGAGCAAGCAAGCCATGGGTAAGAAGCTCTCCCATTCTTCCACTCTCTCTATTGGATAGTGCCTGTGGAGGCACCGGAAGCAGGGTCGAGTAAAAATCTCAGATTGCAGTGAGATTTGGTGTGCGTGAAGACCACTGTGTATTCTGCAGATAAGCCCTTTAGGGCATTGCCGCAGTTATTTTGGGCATCTGTGGCCGTTTCAGGCCCTGTTTTAGAGCCGCAAGGTTGCGGACAGCAGTTTTAGGGTACACTGTGACTTCGACTATATTGACCGAAAGTGGGTGCACAGGTTACAGATTTCAGATCTGTAAGTTCAAAGGTGTTTACCAACGAGTAAACACAAGGTTTATCTACAAACTGGTTGTTGTTGCAGATTGCATGTATTGTTGAGCAGACAGTGAAAAAGGCTGTCTGGTGTATTGGTGTGCACTATAGGTCGAGGGTTGTAGAAAATTTACTTGCTGTTGGTATTAATTTTTTGATAATGGCAAAGAACACTGGAAGCCCCATCATTGAGAAGCTTGACAAGAAGAACTACCCTTCATGGAAGTTCCGTGTCACAAACTTCCTTATTGGAAAAGGCCTCTATGAGTTTGTTTCAGGTGAAGAAAAGGAGCCGGAGGTGAGTGATCCTCCAACTGCAGAAGAGACAAAGGCACAGAAGGAATGGAATGCAAAAGATAAAAAGGTCATGTATTGGTTGTCTGTAGTAATTGACAATAATATGCTGGGACATATTAGAAATGCAGAGAATTCATATGTAGCTTGGACCATACTTGAAACTATGTTTTCTGTAAATACAAAGGCACGAAAGATTCAACTCAAGCAAGAGTTGAATACATTGAAGAAAGGGAAGATGTCTATCAATGAGTATGCACTGAAGGTAAGGAGCATTGCAGATGCATTGGCAGCCATTGATGCAATGCCCGATGATGATAATTCGGTGTCGTCTACCTTAGGTGGACTTAACAATGAAAAGGCTTGGAAGTCTTTTGTAACTTCCGACAGAAAGCCATTTCCAGATTTCGATGAGTTGGTCTCCCTTATGATCACTGAAGAGATCAATATGCAGAGTGAGACATCTGAAAGAAGTGGTGAACAGGTCCAGGCTTTCTACTCCATTTCAGGAAGGGGACATGGCATGTTCTCCTCAAGAGGTCGTGGTACAAGATGTGGTAGTGACAATCAGTAAAACAGATTCAATCAGCAATTTGGAGATATGTAGGTTTCAGGAGGTCGTGGTAACTTTAGAGGTAGGGGGAGCTTTAGAGGAAGAGGTGGATGGCAGAACCGAGGTTCTAACAACTCTGGTATTGTGTGTCACTACTGTGGAAAAACAGGTCATGTTGCAGCCCAATGTTATGCTAAGAAAGATGATATCCGCAGTGGTAAGTTGCAGCAAGGAAACTATGCATCGTCTTCACGAGAGAATGAAGACAAAAATGAACGTCTGTTTGTTATGCAGCATATGCTGAATGTTGTTACAGGAAAGGGAACACATGATGATATTTGGTATGTTGATTCAGGTGCATCCAATCATATGACCAGCCATACACAATGGTTTGGAGAGATGTAGGATTTAAAAAATGCAGGTTATGTGCAGACAGGTGATGATTCATGCCACCCAATTTCACATGTTGGAAAAGTTCCCTTGTCCTTGCATGATGGTAAGACAAAGAGTCTTTCAGATGTATTACATGTGCCATCTATTACAAAGAACTTGGTGTCAGTCGGTCAGATGGTAGAGCAAGGGTTGCAAGTTAGATTTAATGCAAAGGGTTGCTTTGTAGAAGACTTCAATGACAAGTGTAGGTTAGTTGCAAAGGGAAGTAGAGTTGGACGTATGTTTACTCTGGATGCTGGAATTCCTACTATGAATACTGCTATGTATGCTAAAGGAAAAGGTGTTGTTACAGACATTGAAATTTGGCACAAACACATTGGACATGCAAATGTACAAAGACTGAAATTAATGCAGTCCAAAGGGTTGGTTACAGGTTTGCCTACATTTAGAGTTGCAGAATTTCATAAGGTATGTGAAGCATGTCAGTTTGGTAAGCAGGCAAGACAACCCTTTTCACATGACAGAGATGTAAGCAGAAATATCCTTGATGTTGTGCAAACAGACATTTGGGGGCCTACACAAAATGTATCTCTTGGAGGCAATTCATACTTTGTCACATTCATTGATGATTGTTCTAGAAAGCTGTGGGTATATTTTATGAAGGAAAAGAGTGAAGCGTTTGAGCACTTTAGAACTTTCAAGGCTACAGTTGAAAGAGAAACAGACTTGAAAGTAAAGTGCTTGAGGTCAGATGGAGGGGGAGAGTACCTCTCGAATGAGTTCAGTGATTTTCTGAGATCTCATGGGATAAAGAGACAGTTCACATGCAGGTATACCCCACAGCAAAATGGGGTTGTAGAAAGGAAAAACAGGCATATTGTAGAAGTTGCACGTGCCTTGATGGCTGAAAAGAATATGCCTAAGCATTTTTGGTCTGAGGCTGTTCATACTATTGTTTATATTATGAACAGAACTCCCACAGCTCTGCAGTTCATGGTATGACTCCTGAAGAATGCTTTACTAGTAAGAAGCCTGATGTATCGCACTTGAAAGTGTTTGGCTGCATTGCGTATATTCATGTGCCAGATGAGTTGTGGAAGAAATTGGATCCAAAGGCTAAAAAGTGTGTCTTTATTGATACTCTTTAGAGCAGAAAGGGTATCGTTGTTATAACCCTGTCACATGTAAGTTCAGAGTGAGTAGGGATGTCATCTTTGATGAAATGAGCAGTTGGTATGCATCTAATGGTGATGCATTGGATGATGATGATGATGATGATGACACTCATGTGCAGGCTGAAAAGCAAGAATCACGAACTCTTAGTGGACCAAAGACATCATCTGGTAGTCCTTGGTCTGGGAGACTAAGGAGTAGCTCTACATCTTGAGGTGCATCTAGTAGCACTACAGGTAAAGACAAAGAAAAGAATAGAGTGTCAGATAGCATTGATGCAGTTCTTGATGGAGACTCTAGTGGCTCAGAGAGCTTGGATGTTGAGCTTGGCATTCCTTCAGTGAGGACTCCAGGTGTGCAAAGAGCACGCGTCAATGCAAAGACTCCATTGAGTGATCGAGTGGTACGCAGGTCTAGCAGGGTGAGATACCCTGTTAAAAGATTTGGTTTTGAAGGTTATGCAGCTCACCATTATGCTTATATGGTGAAACTAGTTGAGGATGTTGAGCCCACTTGTTTTGAGGATGCTGTTGGTCATACTCATTGGGATGCAGCAATGGATGAGGAGATGGCTGCATTAGAGACCAATAAGACTTGGGATCTAGTATCATTGCCAAAAGGCAAGAAAGCTATTGGATGTAAGTGGGTTTATAAGATTAAGCACAATGCAGATGGTTCTATTAGTAGGTACAAAGTTAGGCTGGTTGCAAAACGCTATGCCCATACATATGGCATAGATTATGATGAAACCTTCAGCCCAGCTGCTTGGATGGAAACTGTCAGATGTGTGATTACTTTGGCAGCAGCCAAAGGTTGGAGGTTGCAGCAAATGGATGTGAAGAATGCCTTCTTGCATGGTGATTTGCAGGAAGAAGTGTATATGGATCAGCCAGCAGGTTATGAAGATTTAAAGCATCCCACGTATGTGTGCAGGTTGAAGAAGGCGCTCTATGGGCTCAAGCAAGCACCTAGAGCATGGTCTGACAAGATCAGAGAGTATCTTGTCAATATTGGCTTCTATGTTTCTGATGTTGATCACTCACTTTATGTGAGAAAGGGAGATGCAGGTTTGGTCATCATAGTCATCTATGTGGATGACTTGATTATTACAGGTGATAGTGATAGTGGGATTGCTGAAGTCAAGGATTTTTTGAAGAAGAAGTTTGAGATGAAGGTTTTAGGTGAGCTAAGATACTTCCTTGGCATTGAGGTGATCAGATGTGATGATGGTATGTGGCTCTCCCAAAGACAGTATGGCTTGGATATGTTATCCAAGTATGGTATGACAGCATGCAAACCACTTTTAGTCCCGTTGGATTTGAATGTAAAGTTGAGTGCTGAGGTTGGGGATGAGATAGAAGACCCTACTATATTCAGGAGGATAGTGGGGAGTTTGATCTACATGACCATTACAAGGCCAGACTTGAGCTACGCTGTTGGTCTTGTGAGTCAGTTTATGCAAGTACCTAGAAAGCCACATTTGGATGCAGTCAGACGCATATTGAGATATGTGAAGTCCACATTACATTATGGACTTTTCTATGAGGCAGGTATAGATGTACAGATGTTTGGATACACAGATGCAGATTGGGCTGGTAGTATGTCTCATAGAAGATCTACCAGCGGATACATGTTCTCTCTTGGTAGTGTAGTAGTTGCTTGGAGCAGCAAAAAGCAATCTACAGTTGCTTTGTCGAGTACAAAGGCTGAGTATAGAGGTGCTGCTGTTGCAACATGTGAGGTAGTATGGCTGCAAAAGTTATTGGCTGATTTAGATGTGCAGGTGGAAGGTGTAGTTGTCATTTATTGTGACAACATGAGCAGTATACAGTTGGCTAGGAACCCTGTGTTCCATGCGAGGACAAAACATATTGAGGTACACTACCACTTTGTGAGAGAGAAGGTACTAGCAGGTGATATTGACTTGGTGTATGTCAGCACATAGGATCAGATAGCTGACATCTTCACGAAGGCATTGGGTACAGAGAAGCTTCAAAAGTTTCGAAGCTTACTTGGAGTTGCAGAGATGCAGTTGAGCTTGAGGGGGAGTGTTGAGATGACAAGCTCAATACATGCGGACATTGATGATGGACCGCCTAGTTAGATGGGTCCACACATCTACACTTAGCACATTGGTGGTCATTATGACTCTCACATGGCCACTGACTCATTACTTATTATATTCAGGTTGTTACACCTATTTACAGCTGGCATAGTTATAGCGCCAATCGACTAGTGTAGTCGGTTATGCATTGTTTGACTTAGTAGTCCACTTTCCTTTATGTTGTATCTTATTTATACTTTGTGTACATTTTAAAGAGTGTGGAAGAAGAAGAATAAACCAGCAAGAAAACGTTTTGGCCTCCATCTCTCTTTTTGTCTCTTGAGTGAACTTATCCTTGTGCATTCTGTGTGTGTTCAGCGCAGCATCTTGAGCAAGTCCCCCCACCATGCGATGCCAAAAAATTTTCTTCCTGATTTCTTCTTCTTCTTTCACTCACAATACAATGTACACAAAGTATAGATAAGATACAACTCAAAGGAAAGTGGCCTACTAAGTCAAACAGTGCATAACCGACTACACTAATCGACTCGCACTATGTCTTTGCTAGTTGTAGGTAGGTGTAACAAATTAAATATAATAAGTGATAAGCGAGTGGCCATGTGAGTTTCATAATGACTACCAATGTGCTAAGTGTAGACATGCGGACCCATCTAGCTAGGCGGCCCATCATCAATGTCCGCACATATTGAGCTTGCCATCTCAACACCTCACTCTCTCACACTCCCTCTCTCAAGCATACACAAGCAAGTAAGAAGGAGAGAAGAAGACAAGAAGAAGAGATCACTTTTGCCACACATCAAAAGAATGAGCTTCTCATTCACTTTTTGAGTTTATATAAAAAACCCTGGCACCCATCCCCTTTTTTACATGATTGGGCATCTTGCCAAGGTCCTTTTTCTCCATTCCCTTCTAGTTGCCTTATCCCTTCACCCATGTCTATTTAATTTAGACTTTACAACTTGCACAACAAGGAGCGTGGAGCTCTTAGAAAATGAATTACATTACACCCCACACTTTTCTTACGAGAGCCCTCAAAGGTTCTCCTTCCTCCTTGCAAGAGCATCCTTGATCCTTGAGAGGACCTCCTTCATCCTTCATAGGACATCCTTCATCCTTGAGAGAGCCTTGCTAGAACCTTCAGTGCTCTCCCTCATTTTTTGGGAGCTTGCCTTCTCCTACACTTTTCCTGCTTGAGCAGAATGAGCTTCTTCATTCACTTTTTGACTTGGGCTTCCTTGGTCTTTCTCTGCTTCCTTTTGGCTGCGTGATCCTTGTCTGTGACATGTCTTGTAACATTCTTGTAACATTGTAATGCTACCTCCTCCTAGACAAGTGCTAGTCCCATGGCACTTATAGGTTTGAGTTGGAGAAGCTTCGATGATTTCAAAGGCGATCATATAAATAGATGATGATAATGATGGGGCCTCGTGGGGATTGGATTTTAGGTCAAAGTTGGCATATGATTAAGATGTTGAAGGCCAAGAGTGGATTGAATGGATGATGAGGCCTCCAAAGTTGGTGCTTTATAGCATTTGTAGTTGCTTGAAAAGAAAAGAGAGTGACGACCTGGAGGTGTGTCCTTTTTACCGTGTGGTGCCTTTGTGCTTGTGCTAGTGGAACTAGAAGCTGGGTGAACATAGGCCTAGGTGTTGTCCCACACTTGAGGACCCAGTTCTTGTGTAGGGGTGGTGTAGTGTATGTGGCTTAGGGTGGTAGGTCCAACCATAACCATAGGTGAGGTTGACCTCCCTAGGTATGTCCTCTGTCCTTGATGGGCCCTAAGCATAATGTGGGGGATCAAAATGGGATGGAAAATTAGAGATGGAGCCATCCAGATGAGGCCACCAAACGTTCCTAGCTTGAGAACCCCTACATGCAATGTCTGTGACCTACGTGTGGTTCATTTCCCGTGTGATTTCTTCAGGTGAGCTCTTACTCTTTTCTTTGCCTTTTTTCTTCTTCCTTTTTCTCTAGTTTTTCTTTTTTTCTTTTTAAAAAAATATATAAATAGACGAAGATATAGTCCTTGTCATCAAAGATAGGAGAGGGAGAGGTTGGGGGCTTAAGAGATTTGTTAAGGAATCTCCAGCTTCGCATGTATCCTTTGAGGTTTATTCTTCGTGTCTGGAGAGGAGTGGTGGAAAGAAATGGATGATTGCAACAAGTGAAGTGGCTATCATTCATATCTTCCAAGAGGGCTAAGCAGAAAGAAGGGAGGAGTGTAGCTCGTATCATTAATCTAGTCATTCCGCAACCATCTGTGCCATTTCGATCAAAAAGAGTGGTGGTAGGCAGTACTTTGATGATGTGGGCTTCTATTTTAATATTACTCTAAGTAATCTAAGGTAATTACATGTAGTTAGAAAGGTTGGGTCTGGGCATGAAGTGAATTCATTGAGGAAGTGGGTTATGGATTCATGCAGATCTTGTAGTATAAAGGTGAGGGCTTCTTCAAGATTTGTGGTGTTGACATTGTACATTCTAGGGAAGTCGTATTGGACATGGTTGTCAAGGTCATAATCCACTCCTACCCTTCTTGAATATGACATAAAAGTGGGGTTATTTCTTTTTAAGGGTAGTGTGTTGCCAAGCATTAGTGTTACCTTCCCAGATGCACCTCCTCCACTTTGGTAGGATTTCATAAACTTTGTTTTCCCAGTAGTCTAGAGCCTTTGTTTCCCATTAGGTAGGATTTCTCTCTCTCTCAAAGGTCCACCTATCTCCTAACCTCCTTCCAACTTCAATTACCTCTTCTACTAGATTGAGTGATAATACCCTGCTTAATGCGGTGGGAAATCAGAAATCGAAGTCGAAGGGCTCATGATTATTCTCCCTCTGCTCCCAAAATATGAGTTTCCCATTATAGTTTACTAGTAAGCAGTTTTCTCTCAGCGAAATGGGTGCTACTAGCATCACTGGTGGTTGCACGTTCATCAGTCTTCTTTGGGCAAGCTCGAGCATTTTCTTTCTCTTCTTTTTGAGTGCCGTGTTCTTGGTAGTAGGGGTGTCTATCTGCGGTTTCTCCTCTGGTTAGGGGGAAGGAGATTGTGGGGTTAGCTCCTCCTCTTGTTGTTCCATTTCCAAGCTTGGTCTAGCCTCTTCCACTTCCCCCTTGGTTAGGGGGAAGGAGATTGTGGGGTTAGCTCCTCCTCTTGTTGTTCCATTTCCAAGCTTGGTCTAGCCTCTTCCACTTCCCTCTACATTTCCTATCTTCTCTTCTCCTGTGGCCTTGCTTCCTCAACGCTTGCTGTTTTTGCTTGGTTGTGTAGTCCTAGACTCAGTGCCCTATGAGCGATTTTGATTTTTTTCCTTAATGATTCAACGTCCTCCTCCTCTTTAGATTACGCGGTGTCTAGGAGAGTGTTGAGGAAGGCACGTTGTTGGGCTTCCAAAGTGATTTATGTGGCCTCTGCCTTGCTTTCTGCTAACACTCTATTTCCCTCTACAAAGGCCAGGCTGCTCGCTAGGTCTTTCACTCTTTTTTCACTCTTTGTTATCCATTCATCAGCCCTTTGTTGCATCTCTCGTTATGTCTTTGCGCTAGGGCCACTAGGTCGGTTCTTGTGCTTTTCACTTTTCAAGTATTGTCTCCTTCTCCTTCTTAAAGCATTCAATGTCTCTCTCTAACCTCCCTTGCTCTTCCATTTCCATCATTAACCTACCCATCACTTCATCCATTTGTTTTTTATCACCTCCTCTTCTAGGGATTTCACTGCTTCTACTTCTATGAGTTGATCCATGGCTTGTTGGATCCTACCCATTTTCCTTGTTAGTTCTTCATTCTGCACTATGAGGAGTTTGTACTACCTTTGTAGACCTATAAGCTCTTAATGTTCTTCCTCAAGCCCCTTCCACTACTTATCCTCTTCCCTTTCTTTAGCCTTGAGTTCTGCTTTCAGCTCACTTATTTCTTTCTAGTAGCTTGCCACTTGGCATGTTTTCTTTAGCTGGGAGGTTGCCATGGCCTCTTTTTTGGCCTCCAACTCTACAATGGCAATTTTATTTTCTTCTTTCACCCTCTCTAGCTAACACAAGCTCATGAACATATTCATCCTAGTGTGCAGAAAATGCGTGGGCAATGGGGGTAGTGGTCGTAGATGCTTCTATTTTCAGCCTTTTGGGGTTCTGTCTAGACTTCACATCTGCAACTGCCGGTTTTTTGCTCCGGGGTTTCTCCACTTCCACCTTGAACTATTTCTTTGTTAACCAGAAATTGCACCCAGGCCACAAGGTTGCTAGCATCCACCATGGTAGAAGAGCCTTGAGTGGGCATAGAGAATAGGGTGACAGGTACTATGGTAGGTGGTATGGGGTCAATTAGACCCTTGCCCTTGCCCTCAACTACTGGGGGTGGCATATTATTGGGCATAGAGAATAGGGTGGTAGGTACTATGGTAGGTGGTATGGGGTCAATTAGACCCTTGCCCTTGCCCTCGACTACTTGGGGTGGCATATTATTGGGTGCTTGGGAGCTTGTGCCAAGGTGCTTCTCTATGTGAGGGCTCATGGGGCTGCTAGCTCTTCTTCCCTTAAAGGCTACTCTATTGAAAGGCAGATGGTGAGGGCTATGTCTTCTCTTCCTTCCTCCTTAGCTCCTCAACCTCTTGCTTTGCTTTCCTCCTCTTCCCCTCTTTCAGTTTCCTAGATTCCTCTTTTATTCTCTTCATCTCTTCCTTTTCTCTTCTTTTCCTTCTTTCTTTGGCACTTTTGGACTTTTAGCAGATCCCTTTATATTTCTTCCTACTGTCTTCCTTGACTTTCTTTTGTGGGGTCCTTTTCTTCAACCTCTTAGCTATTTTCTGGCTAGATGATGCTTCTACTCTCCTTCTTCGTCACTCACTGTTCTTTCACTTGATTTCTCTTGTTCTTGGTGTAGGGGTGACGTGTCTGGAATCTCGTCGACTTCCTTATCTTCTCATGCTTCCCCCAAAGATTCTTTGATGATAGTTGTCAAGACCCCTCTGAACCCAATGGCGGAGGCCTTTGATGATGACAACTTTCTAGCTTTGGAGGCTAGGGATTCTCCACCTACGGGTCTTCCACTGGTGGCCAATGCTTTCCCCGATGTTTCTATTATCTTCCTCATGAAGTCGTTTAGGTTTACCTTGTCAAAGGACTTGGTAGCGATGCTCTCTAGCATTGGCACATTGATTCTGCTTATCAATGCATTGTACCTTTTTTTGGAGAACAAGGAGTGCACCATTTTTGCATGTAGTTAGACTTCAGGATTTGGGAAGTCAGCTAGGCCAATGCCATTGTTGGTGTGGACCATCACTTTGTCCATTCTCAACATGCTGTACACATCTTGTTTTGGTCATCTTTCAACTTTGTTGGGCATGCCCAATTCCTTTTGCACCAACTCGAGGCTTAGCCCGATTCTCACTTGGTAGGCTTCATTCTCTTGACACACCATGATAGTGCCACAATTCCTGTTACGTTCAGAAGAATTTCATGCACTTCTCATAGTCCACAGCTTAGCCCACCTTCTCCACATACTTCTGTAGCTTACATTGCTTCACGATGAGAGCTGAAAAGATGAGTGGGTTGCCTCTTACCCACCCACCCTCCAATCCTCACTAAGAGAGCTAAAAAAGGGCACCACCTAGCCAAAGCGAGGGCTAGGATATCCCTTTCCTCAAAGAGAATAGAAAAAACCAAAACAAAACTTCATGAGAAAGAATTTGTAGCCCATCTTAATGGAAGTGAAGATGATAGAAGGTTAAGAGAGGTGATGGCTCCTAAATTCTCCAATGAATATATATATAATATGAGGAAATAAGGATTCCCCACCAATAGAGCATATGGAAAGTCTTACCCAATAAGTTTCAGTATGAATGTGAAGGGAGAATTAGAAGAGAGTACATATGATCTAGACACCATATTAGAATATGAGAGAGAGAGAGAGAGAGAGAGAGAGAGAGAGAGAGAGAGAGAGAGAGAGAAAGAGAGAGAGAGACAAAAGGAGAAGAGGTAGAGGAAGCTTGCTATTATGTATTCATTGAATGTTACATAATAAAAGAAACTCACTCATAGCTTACCTCAAAGAGATGGACTAGTATGAGGGTGTTCAAGAATGCTCTCATGTGCTTGTAATTGTGTCTCTTTACATCTTCGTGGGCACCTTATTGTAATATTCCGCATTAAGTAAATAATTGGAGACTTATCAAAATTTTTTTAATTTTTTCCCCCCTTATCCCTCCAGCCGACGGACGAGCTGGAGGGGGAGGGGAAATAGAAGGAGCTGTAAGCTCCTTGGTGGAGCCTGTGGAGGGAGGGAGGACATGCGTGTCGACACGCAGGAGGAGAAGATCCCCCTCCCTCACTACTTAAATGAGGGGAGGGGGGGCCGCTGGATAGAGGGAGGCTGGGCCGTGCCGCCATAACTCCAAGCCAAGGAGGAAGACGAGTCGCCAACATCCGCCTCCACCACATCGCCATTCTTCAATCGCCAGTCCGTCTTGAGGAGCCGTGGGCTGCTGCGCCAGTCAGCAGCCGCCTCCCAACACGCCGCTTGCATTCGTAGGCCCTGCCACCTGGCCATCACGCCTCAGAAGCCTTTTCTCCCCCCCCCCCCCCCCCCCCACGTGGCCCTTCCAGAAAGCCCTTGGAAGATTCCAAGGTGGGCTTCCTAAGCCCTTATTCTCCCCCCCCCCTCCCGGGGTTTTAAATCCCCCCCCCTAAGCCCCTTATTCTCCCCCCCCTCCCGGGTTTTAAATCCCCCCCCTAAGCCCCTTATTCTCCCCCCCCCCCTCCCGGGGTTTTAAATCCCCCCCCTAAGCCTTGTTTTTCCCTCCGGATTTTAATCTCTCCAAAGCCCTTATTACTTCCCCCCCCCCCTGGGTTTTAATTTCCCCCCTAAGCCCTTGCTCTTTTCCCCTCCTCATAGCTCTTTAGACTATTCAAGTCACAACCATAGGCCTACCTTGTCCTTAGGCTACCTTGCAGACTTCCATTCTCTTGCATTAATTCCTTCACTCACTTTTAAATCTTTTTGTGCAAGTGCTCTCGTAGTTGAGCTTTGTGTTCTTAGTCTTATCAAACAAGTCGGTGTCCACACACTCCCATGTCCTAAAAATCCAATTCATCATCATGGCTTCGTATGGTATCCCGTATGGAAGAAATAGCCGTGAGATAAAAGATAGGGAGGGAAGTAGAGGGAGTGAAAAGAGGGAGTGAAGGAGGAAGAGTGGGGAAAAGGGAAAAGAAAAGGAAGGAGAAGACAGTGGAATTCCAAGAAGAAAAAGGAAAAGGCTATCTCACATTCGAACTACGATGCCGCCGAAGAAAGTCCAAGGTGTAGCTACGGGAGGGTCATCTCCCGGTATCCATGTGGATATCTCACCTCAAAGCCAGGTTTTTCTTCTTGGTGTTAATTCGGTTTTAAGTCAATCATGCAAAGAAAAATTGTTAAGGAAAGATATATTTGTTCGAGTTATTTTTAACGAAGGAGTTAGCTCATGAATGACAATGTATACAAATTAGCTTTCTTCAAATTGCATCAAGCATTATAAAATTATAGGCAAGATTAACCATTTACTATAGTAATATATTCCTAAAGTGTAGAAATTATATCTTGCACCATTAGTCTTATTCCTTTCGCAAAGAATCATGGTAAAATGGCTAAATTCATGAAAGGTTTCTTTTGATGCTCAAATTACTAGGGAGTTATCTTTGCTAGTTGCACATCTTAGCAAGGCAACTGTTGTTATTTGGCATGAGTTCATCTTTAAAGAAAACGGAAGTTAAATGTTAGGAATTAATAAGTATAAAAATTAAATATACGAACTCATTTGGAAAGAAAATGTAATGGGGAATTGCTGGATGACACTCTATTAACACTTTTTCCTGCTATTTGAGGACTTGGAAACTAATAAAGTGTGTATACACCAATTTCTCAGCTAGGCCTTTTGTCCCAAGGAGTATTGTCGTCTTTGTATAATCTTGGCATTATGCTATATGCCAAATTAAACTGTATTGATCAGGAAGGTTAATTGTCACAAGGATAGTAAAACCATAACAAGACGAGTAAGATAACCTTCCAAAAGATAACCAAACCAATCTAAACATAGAAACATTCATACCCTAAACACTTGACTACTTTCCTTACCGTAGGGACAATAAATTCATAAAGATAAGAAACTAGGGTTTGTCCCTAAGGTTCTTAAATGAAGAAACCCTAGGCCTCACATTCGTCAGCTTAAGGAATCTAAATAGATTATTCCATCGCTGGACTTGCGCAACATGTATGAAATCATTTTGTGATCGATTCACAAGGAGAAAAGGGAAAAACCCTCTTCAAGGACGGCAGATCCTTACGCAAGTTATCTTGCAAAAAGACGTAGTTTTTGGATATCCTTCTAAATAAGGAAAGTTGTAAAATAGAAACTAGCATATCTAAGGTACCTTAGGGTTAACCAAGTTGGGTATACCCTACACCCGAATATAAGGGATCTTGCCAAGTTACAAGACATCTTGAGAACGACTGCTGATACACTCAAAAAGGAAAGAACACTTCCTTAGCAGTTTGCCATACAAGTGGGTTGATAAATGGAAATGTTTGTGCTGGCTAGAGATTTTAGGGCTCTGTTTGAATTATGAATTACAAATTAAATAAGTACCTATACTTCAGGTTAAAGGCCTGAAGGGAGAGGCAGCTTCAGTTACCCCTGACTGCATGCCTGTCTCTAACCAAGGGGGTTGTTGACCACGCCGGGAACGTGGACCGTGTTAGATATGATCAATGCCCCACCCTCATTAGGTGCTACCAATGATCCATGGTGCTCAAAGTTGTAAGGCCCCCATTATGAGGAGAAGCCAAATGTGAGCCCGGACATTGGTTGAGTCCTGACTTGTATATCAGATGAGGTCTATGTGACCGGATGGCAAAAAGGTGACTGTTGTGGGTCTAATCTTTGGGTTAGACGGAGTGGTTAAGCTGGTAGCAACTCGAGGCACATTGCATTGAGTTGCGTGGTAAGGGAGTTAAAAGGGGCCCCTATTGTGGGGTCCGGGGGCCGCGGAAGCGGCCCCTGGCTGGGGGGTCCCAGGGGGGCCAGCGGCCCCCCTGGCGAGGGTCCGGGGGCAGCGCCCCCGGCCCGATGGTAAAGGGAATATTCCCTGGCTGACTAGTGGAGGCTCATATGGTAGGTCGGTCAGCAGGCCGACTTAACGACCTTCGCGGGCTATAAAAGCTAAACCCCTTCGCAGCCATCATACACTCATCTTTCACCCAGTCAGAGTTGTTATTCCAGCTAGCCTTAAGCTCTTCACCTATCTTCTGTCTAGATCGCCATCTAGGCTTCACACAGTGGAAGCGCACGGGTGGACAGAGCCATCTTTGTATCAGTTGTTTGGAGTTAAAGAATTTACTGATTCTCCTCTTATCTGTTGTGTACTCTCTATCTCTTTCTCAGATTCTGTTCGCTGCGCCGTGTAATATTTTACAGACCGAACCCGCCGCGAGAGGTCTTTCCGTTAAGCTCTACTTGGAGTAGGAGGACGCTTGGGTGCCAGGGGGGGCTCTGGCCGTAAATCCCTTGCCTTCTGGGTCCTACACAAGAGGCTAACGTGACTCGGGATTGGATCTCGAGGCCCGCATACTAGTTGACGGGCGGAAGCTTGGAATAGTGATCCCTGGAGATTACTGGTTAGCCTTCGGGCAGATTATGGACAAGCCTACAGGCGGAACTTCTTGTAATTCAAAGATAAAA
Organism: Lygodium microphyllum; assembly: GCF_053477565.2. Lineage (NCBI taxonomy): Eukaryota > Viridiplantae > Streptophyta > Polypodiopsida > Schizaeales > Lygodiaceae > Lygodium > Lygodium microphyllum. The sequence goes on from NC_141141.1 coordinate 25,594,371, forward strand.
TGATGAGATGTTAAAAGAACTTGCTTGATATTGTTTTTATATGTCACGTGATAAGATTACGTGAAGGAACTAGTTCTTAACAAGATTAATTAAAGAAGCTGATTGTTATATGTCAAATTAATGTGTTAGATAATTACATAACTAAAACAAACCGAGGAAAGTGCGGATGATGGGCCATGGGTCTGTCCTACGGTTGGGTGGTCCCGGTTAGTCGGGAACTTTTCTCAAAAATCTCGAGGAACAGTTGAATGATCATCATCATCAAAAAGAATAACGAGAACGATGACCTAGAGTTACGTCTTACCCGATTTACGCTGTTTTAGGGGAACAGAATGGGACTATGCCTTATGGCAGAGAGGTTGAGCTTTGCATCCCTCTAGTTTCCCATTCTCCTTGAACCAAGTACAGCATAAATCCGCTTCGGACCTAGCGTTTTTGCGTAAAGTAGTTCACTCGGGTCTGACACTAGTTGCTGTTAGCTAATGACCCATTAGGACAATCCTAATTTCGGTCGATCCTAAGTGGGAACGGCCATGATACTTCCGCTACGTGGCAGACGCGGAAAGAACTAGATCACAAAACCCGTAACATTCCATGGGAGTGCCGGGTGGAGCTTTCTAGACATCCTTTCCGATGGACTGCTAAGACGTGTCCTGGATGATACTAGGGGACACGTTACACTTATATAGTCTCTATGAGAGATTAGATTAAGCTAATCTTTTTTATTAGCATAATCCTAGATGATGTATGGCATCTTTGATAATATGGAGAATAGTGGGGATAAGACAAGTCCCCATCTTGGTCATCATGCAAGAAGCCAAGGGTGGTGGTAGACAAGCTAGAGAAAGGGGGCTAGATTACAAGAGATGCGTGCCCAAAGCACATTATTATAATATATTTACAAGAAGGATAAAATGTAAAGTTGATGTGATAAGGGTGAAAGAGAAAAAAATTGCATGCAGCCAGTAATCTACACCTTTGTAACTTCAAATCGGTGAAGAATCTGAAAAATTTTTCTTTTGCAAATTTGTAACCTAGGTCGAAACCGGTCGAGCAAAGTGAGAATTATCTAGAAATTTAATTTCCATTGGGATTTATTAAAATTATAAAAATGGCTTCCAAAAGTTGCATTGACTTTAGTTCATTATATATGTATAAATACATATAAGCATGTGACAAAGGGAATCCATGCTTATAAGCTTTTTTGTAAGATCCAAATGACACCATGATGTGGACAATGACTTGTGTGCAAGGGTGAGATGCCCTCTAATGATGGTGATAGATCCCAAATCTTGGTGATGCATGTGGAATCCACATGTAGTTGGAGGCTAGTCCTTTGAAAAAATCTATGTACTCACTCAACCCCTAGGTGTAATCCATTTCCACCTTCACTAACATAACCCATCCCTTTTACCCTTTACATTTGGTATCCCTCCTAAGAACTTGTTTCCCCACTTGCTAGAGTTATTATAACCGAGAAGCAATGTAGCGTACATAGTGCTTAAAGAGTAAACCCAAAGTGATAATATGAAGGGTTTAAGCTATGGGTAAGGCTCTTGATAAGGATTTTGGCCAAATTTTGTGGAAGAAATACAGTTTGTAAAAAAACCAGATCATTAGCCCTCCCCTTAGGCTAGAGGCATTGATGCCTCTAGCTTACTAATGATGGTCCAAAAGAGCAAGGAGGACTACACCCCCTCATTAGTGGCTCTTTGTTGAATGATTGCTCCAAAGTGTCCCTAATTCTTTGAAAATAAGGCTTGAGTCGCCATCCATTTACCCTTGTCTTGTGAACCCTCCCATCCATGTCACCTAGCTTATAGCTGCCATTTAGATATCTCCTTATGACCATGAATGGCCGTTTTCACTTGAATACAAGTTTAGCATCCTTTCTATTATCAAAGCGGTTATCATAACATAGCACAAGTGATCCTTCCCTTATGTGCTTGCTAGCCAGCTTCTTATCAAAGATCTTCCTCCTCTCTTCAACCTGCATAGAATAGTGTTGGACTACTGCTTCTCTGTCTAACTCAAGCCTCTCTAGATCCAAGATCTTTCCTCTAACTTCTTATCTTGATTCTTCTCTCGACTGGCTACTAAAACATGTAAGCTGGCCAGTCCTACCTCTATAGGAAGCAAAGCTTCTTGGCCATAAATGAGGTGAAATGAAGTATAGCCTTGTGAGGTTCTGAATGAAGTCCTATTATAGGCCCAAAGAGCTACACTCAATTTTTTATCCCAGTGCTTGGGGTGCATGTGTACTTGCTTGGTAATTATCTTACAAATCAGCCCATTCACCTTTTTGACCAAACCATTACACTGTGGGTAGTAGGGAGTAGACTGCTTGTGCTTGATTTTTAGCCTTTCCATTAGCTCCCCCACTAGATTATCCCTAAAATGAGGACCCCGGTCAGAGATAATTTCTAAAGGTGTGCTAAACTTGCAACAAATATTTTCAAACATAAATTTTCCCATTTCTTGGGTTGTGATGCTACTAGTTGGTGAAGCCTCTGCCCACCTCGCCATGTAGTCCACACCCATTTTGATGTATTCATTGCCCAAACTGAGTTCATGGGAGTGGCCCTATTGTATTAATCTCCCATTTCTCAAATGGGCCATATGTAGTTATGGGATTTTTTTCCTCATACACTTGCTTTCTTGATCCAACCTTTTGGCAACCATCACAAGTGCTGCACCAATGTTGCACATCTCGATATAGACTAGGCCACACAAAACCAGCTTGGAGAATCTTTCTGTTGGTTATTTCTTAAGAAAAATATCTGCCACAAACCCCCTAATGGCAACTCTTAATCACATCCATAATCTCCTTTGCTATTGGCACCCTTCTAAGCATTGCATCCTTTCCTTTGCAATAAAACACATAAATTATCAAGTTGTATTTAGTGGCCTTAGTAGCGAACCACCTTTTCTCACTCTTACTCATAAGTGTAGGTGCCTCACTATGCTCAAGAAAATAAAGCACATCTTGTAGTTGAAACTTACCCTAAAACAAGGGGAGCTTTACTGCAATGGTACCCATCATTACCTCTTTCAAAATTTTAGCTGCTAAAGCATTTGCATCACGATATTGGCTTTCTGTAGCTTCCTCATGAGAGTTTTAGATTCTCTTATTTTCATAGCTAAGTTATCATTTTTACAAGCACAGATTCCTTTCATTTGCTTAACAATTAGCACAGAATCCCCAAAAACATTAAGTCGAGTGACACCATGCGAGAGACACCACCTCAAAGCTAAAAGCAAGGCTTGATATTTTGCCTTATTGTTAGAATGGACATCCTCCAAGCTGGTACCTTCTCCATAAAGTTTGTCACCTTTGGGATAGAACACCACTATTCCTGTTGTTGCTCTGTCTTTAATACGCTTGTAGGCCCTATCAAAGTAGAGGGTATGGGCATTCTCTACCCGTGGTGGGTCCTCAACAGGAGGTGTCTCCTCTTTTACCTTTCCCTTCTCTTTTTCCTTCTTTTGATGGTATCTATGGGTCAACAAATCAGCTAGGCAGGCCTAAGTAGAGTCCTCCACCTTGAAGGTATAGTCAAACTCTTGGAGTTCCACTTAGCAATTCTAGCTGAAACATCCATGTGCTCTAAGACATAGGGAAAATGCTCTTCTGTCGTGATCACTGTGAATGGCCTAGGGAGAAGATAATGATGAGACTTTCTTACAGCAAACATTAGAGACAAAACAATCACCTCAACCATCTTGTACCCTCATTCTAATGCTATCATTGCCCTGCTAGAAAAGTAAATCAATCTCATTAGGTGAGTTTTAGCATCCTTTTGTATTAGTGTTGTCCCTAGAGCATCTTCCCCAAAACTCGGGTTGACAAAAAACTCCTGATTCCAACAAGGCTGTAAAATTATGAGAAGGGTGTTGAGAGCCTTCTTCACCTTGTGAAAGCACCTTTCACTTTTGTCACTCCATAGGAGCTCCTTAGAGTGGATCAACTGTTACAATGGAAATACTAATTGGGAGAGAAGATGATTAAACTGCCCCATATATCGCACCTTTTGAATGAAAGAGGTTAGTTGCTTCACAGAAGATGGTGATGCACTGCCAATAGGACTTTAATTTTTTTTGGATCCGCTTCAATGTCCCTCTCACTTACGACATGTCCTAGCAAAGTTACAATGCTTTCACCAATACAACACTTCTTATGGTTTAGCTGCCCTCCCATTTGTGCGATGAGGTTGAAACCAAAATATGACTAGAAGACATAATTCATGAATCGTTGGAAGGTAGCTGGGGCATTTGTTAATCCAAATGGCATTACTTTCTAAGAAAAACACCCCCAAGGCATGATGAAGGTGGTCTTCTATTGATTCTCCTCAGCTATTCAAATCTGAAAATAACCTGAATACCCATCATAAATAGTGTATCTCTCATGCCCAGCCACCTCGTTGAGTATTTCATCCTGAAAGGGAAGATGGAAGTGATCTCTCTTTGTTGCATCATTTAGAGGCTTGTAGTCCACACAAATCCACCATTCGTCATTCTTCTTGGATGTCACCACTACAGCTGAAACCCACTCTGGTCCTCTACTGGATAGATGAAATATGCCTTTAAAAGTCATTGCACCTTAGTGAGTGGAGCATTTTGTTGAACTACTCCTAACCTTCGTAGCCACTACACCATTGGCCTTGCTCCTTTTAGATTAATGTGATGTTGTACTATCGTCACACATGTGATGTGTTTAGAATCAGAAATAAAAAGTGTAGAGTGTTTTATCACCACTTTCATGTAGGCTGCCTTCTCCTCACCTAATATATCCTTAGCCAACATTTTTTCTAAACCCTCCTTCTCGATCTTTGGAAGCTGATGCAGAATTTCATTACTAGAAGGCCCTTTCAATGCAATCCCCATTGCTTCTAGAGAGCTTTCTTCCTCTTCATGGAAAGACTCGCCCTTTGTCGTAGATGACCTGGAACTCCAATTATTAGCGGTGGTCTCTAACACAAGATCCTCCTATCAATCGTCCTTCATGTTGTAGATAGTGCTCTTCCATTTTTTCTGCAGCCCCTTCTGTGGCCTTAGCTCTAAGGCCCCTGTCTCCCAATCTTGTCTAGCTTTCATTCCCATTAGCCATGATCGCCTAAGAATGAGTGGATAGCCATCCCCCTTCACTGGCATCACATACATGTCAAGCTCCAATTGCACTCCACACATTTTTACCTTGACTTTATTTATAACTCCCAAATAATTTACTACTATATTATTAGCTACTTTGGCCCCAAATTCAGTAGTTTCACTTACCTCTAATCCCAAACAATGCATCAACTTTTCGGTCATGACACAAATTTTTGCACCTCCATCCACATATGTCTTTGATACTCTCAGTCCATTGATTTTGGCTTCCACTAGAGGCACAATATCTTTTGTCTTTCTAGCCTTGATTGCATTCACGTGTCTATTCTTCATGGGTCTAATGCTTACCATCTTTGACCATTGTCGCCGAAATGTTGGAGATAGATGTAGTAATTGTGGCCATGAAATTTTTGGCCCTTGATCCCTCACATCAACAAGCAAATCATAAGCTCTAGTAGCTTTACCTAGGGAAAAATCATCTAGCTCAATATGTTGGCATGAGAAAGCTCTCCTCTTTTTATTATCGTGTGTCTTTGCAGCCTTTGAAGATTCTGCCTCTTCTTCCAAATTTTCAACCTCCTTTGGTGGTGTAAGCTCCATTCTCTCAATTCTACGAGCTTTCTTCACCGGCATTGCTTCAACCTCAGCTACTTTGGCCTTCCCTTTGACATCACTCTCATCCAAAGTGATCATCCTGACGTCGTGATTCTCCAGTGCGGCTGAATAGGCAAGGGCGGCACCTCTGCAAGTGGTTGAGGATACTAGAGAACTTGAACTGGTGGTGAAGGCCCTAGATTCGGTGGAACAAGCCTCTCCCTAGGTGGTGTCACTTGTTGTCCCCTCCTTCTTGGTTGGAGTCCATTTCCTGGCAAATGCCTAGGGATGAGGTCAAAAGTATATACCATGGCCAGTCTCCCCACAATTATAGCAAACATATTCTCTTTCTTGTCTCCTTGGATCCCGATTGCCTTCATTTGTGAGGGGAGGGGGTCGTACTCCTTACACTAAATTCAATAAAAGGCTTTCAAGTTGATTAGTAATGCGTTATAGGAGCTCTTGCTACAGCATCTCTGGTTTGGATGGGGTCTCTACTATTTCTCTAGGTCTTGACATAGTTAGTAAAACCTGCATGGGCTCAACTCCCCCCTTCAATTGGGCTTGATACTTCAGTTTTCTATCTTTCTCCTTAGCATAAGTGACTAATTTTTCATAGGATGTGGGAAACTTTTCTTTGCCCTTCTCCCTTAGTAGACAGTGGAGTCCAACCAGAAAATAATCTTTCTTAAGGCAATCAGGTACTCTCTCTCCCTCGGCTAAGGAGGCTTTCCATTTATCCCACAATTTTATAAACATGCCTTCATATGCTTGGTACTCCCTTGGTAAGGTTTGGCAAAGATCTAGGAGTTGTCTCCAAAGATCTTCAGGAGGCTCTGTATCTTGATACTTGTGCAAGAATGCGATCTTGAGATCCTCCCAGTTACCCCTTGTAGTTTCTAGGAGAGCTTGATACCACACTCGAGCATCACCCTTTAGAACTAAAGAGAAGGCCCACTCTTTGGTTGCTTCAAGGCCATTTCTAAGTCATCTAGAAAGTCTAGAGCTTTCTCCCCTTTGTGCCCAAAAAAGCATGGAAAAGCCATGATAGGAAGATGTTGATCTAGCTCAATACAAAACAAAGATAAACACGTTTAGGACCAAGTCATATCTTATTAAGGGTAGAATAAATGGATTCATAGATGCATTAATCTCAGCAAGACGACGAGGGCCCAATAAGTCCCTTATGATATTTTGGAACCTGAGCCTTAGCTAACTATTATGTGCATGGTTTGCCTAGCAAGAGGATGGATATTCTGTACAAATCACTATGGTTCATGGGATGCACTTAGAGTAGAATGAATATGTGCACATTAAAGGAGATGTTATAATCCAAAATAGGGAATATTATGGGATCAAGGGACAACAAGATTTCTCTCAACCTCTCAGCTCCAAAATAGAAGACCAACCTTTACTGAAAATGTATATTTCTACTCATGTAAACATCCACCCTAATGTTTTGAACCGACTGAAAGTTGTAGAAAATAGGATTATTCATTTATGCATTAACTACAAATTTGCACTATAAACTTTCATGAAGCCTATTGTTAAAGCTCTGGCCTCTTCAATCCCACCACTCAAGAGATGCGAAGGATTTGCTCACCAGTGATTAGCCTAGCTTTGGTGTGACAATCATCAGCCTTGTAAAGTTCATAAGCTCCAATAGCTACCTTCTCAATTATTTTGAGCCTTCTTGCTAGTAGTAGTTGAAGCGCATCACCATATATAGCCTCTCACCAATACCGCACACCATTGATATGTAACTCCCCCTCCAAAAACTTGTTAATTTTCAAATTTGAAAGTGCCTTTGTCACTTGAAGACGAGGCTCCTTCGGAAGTGTCTTTACACTAGACACCAAGTACTCAACACAAAGCCTTGACCTAGATACTTGATGAGAGCAAGATTTATCTTGAAGCAAAGAATGGTGTGTGTAATTAACTTGCTTTACCCGCATATGTATCATTTGTCAATAAAGATTCTTCTTCTCTTGAGCTTCTTTTGGAGACCATAGTCGTACTCTTGAGGAATGAATCCCTTGAATAGGGTTTGATGAAGATTCCTTCTTAGTGATCCATTGACAACAAACACTCGTTGAAGAAGATGACAACTCGTTACATGTTTTTCCCTTCATATAAATTGTAGAGCGTAGCTTGAGAAGTTCTCAGCGAGCGGCATAAAAAATGAGAGTTGAAAATATGAGTGGGTTGCCTTTTACCCACCCAGCATTCAATCCTCACTAAGAGAGCTAAAGAAGGACACCACCTAGCCAAAGGGAGGATGGGCTAGGACATCCCTTTCCTCAAAGAGAATAGAAAGAACCAAAACACAAGTTCATGAGAGAGAATTTGTAGCCCATCCTAATAGAAATAAAGATGATGGAAGATTAAGAGAGGTTATTGCTCCTAAATTCTCCCATGAACATATATATAGCATGAGGAAATAGGGATTCCCCCCCCAATAGAGCATATGGCAAGTCTTACTTAATAAGTTTAAGTATGAATGTGGAGGGAGAATTAGAAGAGAGTACACATGATCTAGACACTATATTAGAATATGAGAGAGAGAGAGAGAGAGAGAGAGAGAGAGAGAGAGAGAGAGAGAGAGATGAGAGGAGAAGAGGTAGAGGAAGCTTACTATTATGTATTCATGGAATGCTACATAATAAAATAAACTCTCATAGCTTATCTCAAAGATATGGACTAGTATGATGGTGTTCTAGAATGCTCTCATGTGGTTGTAATTGTGTCTCTTTACATCCCCGTGGACACCTTATATAGCCTCCATGAGGGATTAGATTAAGCTAATCTTTTTTATTAACATAATCTTAGATGATGTATGGCATCTTTGATAATATGGAGAATAGTGGATGGGACAATTTTCCACCTTGGCCATCATGCAAGAAGCCAAGGGTGGTGGTTGACAAGTTAGAGAAAGTGAGCTAGATTACAAGAGGTGGGTGTCCAAAGCATCTGAAAAAAGTTTCTTTTGCAACTTTGTACACCAGGTCGAAACCAATTGAGCAAAGCGAGAATTTTCTTGAAATTTGATTTCCCTTGGGATTTATGGAAATTATAAAAAATTACTTTCAAAAGCTACTTTGACTTTAGTTCCTTATATATATATATATATAAATACATATAAGCATGTGACATAGGGGGTCCATGCTTGTGAGCTTTTTTGTAAGATCTAAATGATACTATGATGTGAACATTGACTTGTGTACAAGGGTGAGGTGTCCTCTAATGATGGTGATAGATCCCAAATCTTGGTGATACATATGGAATCCATGTGTAGTTGGAGGCTAGTCCTTTGAAAAAATCTATGTACTCGCTCAACCCCTAGGTGTAATCTATTTCCACCTTCACTAAGATAACCCATCCCTTTTACCCTTTACATTAACATCCCTCCTAAGAACTTGTTTCTCCACTTGCTAGATTTATCATAACCAAGAAACAATGTAGCATACCTAGTGCTTGAAGAGTAAACCCAAAGTGATAAGATGTAGGGTTTAAGCTATGGGTAAGGCTGTTGATAGGGGTTTTGGCCAAAATTTGTGGTGGAAATCCGATTTGTAAAAAACCTGGATCAATGAGTTGCTTGATGGCTAGCTCTTGCATTACTATGTCTCCCAAATTCAGGATGTGCATGATAGAGGATGTACTTCACCTACTCTTCCTCAAAGAACGGCAGCTTGTTGGTTTTCTCTTGTCTTGCCATTGTAGGTACTTGTCATGAAGCCATAGCCCACCATTAGTATTCTTCAGATAATTCTTGAGTAGAAAGAGAAATTTTCCTTAAACAGTTTACGCATTTTACAAGAATTCCTAATACATTTCCTCAATCATGCGTTGATTCTATGCATTCTTTTCTATTTTTTGAACATTAATTGAGGCTTTATGTTTACATCTTTTATGATTCATCATTTACACCCTCCCCCCTTAGAAATGAGAAAAATCCTTCCTAGGATTAGAGGTTGAAGGGTAGAGACCATTTAGCGCATGCCTATGTGTTTCAGTTTTGCATGAGCCAAAGCATAAAAGGTTGGATTGTACTCCATTTTAGCATAATGGTCCATGTCAGTAGGTCGGTCGCTTATGTGGGTGAGGTAAGTGAGGACATCCATGAGGAAATCCCCGGAGTCCATTCGAGTGGCAATGCGTAGCTCCTTCTCAGTCAACATGCGATCCAAGTAGGGATGAGTCATGATGTGATCTTCAAGGGGCTGTTTTTGGATGGTGGTCAATACCCTATAGTAGGTTGGGGCAATATAAGTTGGGTCATATTCAGAGGTCTTGATTACATATTTTTTCTCGATATTGGTCATGATTTGGTAGCCTTCTTCCTCCCATTGGAGTCCGAGAGCATACCATTGGCATAAGAAAGAGGAATCAATAACAGCTAGTTATTTAAAGCCTTGCCATTTCTTGGCCAGCGACAAGGACCATGCCCTTGGCATAAGATATAATGAGGCGTTGCTTACATGCTTGTTCGCAGGAAATCTTGGTGTGTATGAGTTTCTCAACTTCCTCAGGCACCTTGATGAACATAAATTTTGATTCTTCCCATGAGCAAGGTAGTGTATGTACCTCCATTGCTAAAGGCTCATCTAAGAGGCCTAGGTCTAATTGGCATAGCTTTTAGCAAGTGTGGTAAACATGGCATCCAAATGCCAAAGGCAACTAACAAAGTCATCCCCTATATTTTTAGCTAAATTTTCGGCCAAGGTAAGAATCAAATGTCATTCATTAAGAAGGTTTAAGGCCTACTGGAGACTGGGGTTTGTGACTAGGACTCGATAGCTCGACGGTTGATGTCTATGTTTTTGATTGCTTCAAAGTGTGAGGTTTGGCCTCTTGTGTGCTAGGCTTGGTTGGGGATTTTGACTTTGTGCTATCAAATGCCCGTGAGGCTTGGATAGCACTAATAGTGCTGGGTGGGTTTTTATTGGAGGTATCAAGCTACAATTTCGATCGATGGACTCATCGCGGGTTTGGGTGGATAGGGTTGGACTCTATAGGTTTCTAGCTTGATCTTTTTGTGGCCTTAGTGCCTGACCTATCATGCGGCTCTGCATTTTTGGGTTTGAGGGCGGCATTCGAGTAGTGTTGCTGGCCAACTTAGCTTTAGGCACCCATATCTAGGCATTGCCCTCATAATAGCCTTGTACTTGTAATAATGTCTTGGGGACCCATTGCGGCTTGACCATTCATTTGTGCTTGTAGTTTCTCTCTTACCCTTAGGTAAGGGTACCACATCCCAAGTCTTATTTTCTTCTAATGCAACCATCTCCTCATCCATTGCTGCATCCCAATGAGCATGACCAACATCATCCTCAAATCAAGTGGGGTCAACATCATCAACTAGCTTCACCATATAAGCATAATGGTGAGCTGCATAACCTTCAAATCCAAATCTTTTAACAAGGTATCTAACCCTGCTAGACCTGCATACCATTGGATCACTCAATGGAGCCTTCACATTATTATGAGCCCTCTGTACACCTAGTGTCCTGACTGAAGGAATACAAAGCTCATTATTCAAACTCTTTGAACCATTAGAATCTTCATCAAATCCCAAATGACTAGTAGATGCATCATTACCATCCAGCACTTTTTTCTTTCATTTGTCTTTGCCTGAAACACTTATGGATCCACCTGAAGATGTGGGAATACTCCTTAGTCTCCCAGACCAAGGGTTCACTCTAGGTGTAATACCAAATGATGTTTCTAGTTCACTAAAACTGTGTGATTCTTGCTTTTCTTTCTGCACATAGCTATCATGATCATTACCATCATCTAATACATCATCAACATGTGCATACCAACTGTTCATATCATAAAAAAAACATCCCTGCTCACTCTGAACTCACCTATGACAAGTTTATAACAATGATACCCTTTCTGCTTTAAAGAGTATCAAATAAAAATATATTTTTTAGTCTTTGGATCAAGCTTCTTCTATAGCTCATCTGGCACATGAACATATGCAACATAGCCAAATATATTCAAGTGTGACACATCAGGCTTCTTGCCACCAATAAAGTATTCTTTGGGAGCCATCCCATGAACTGCAGTTGTGGGGGTTTTGTTTAGAGTATAGATAGCAGTATGAACAACTTTAGAACAAAAATGTTTTTGCATATTCTTTTCAGCCATTAGTGCATGTGCAACTTTTGCAATATGCCTATTTTTTCTTTCTGCAACCCCATTTTGTTGTGGGATACACTTGCAAGTAAATTGCCTCTTTATCCCATGAGTCCTCAAGAAGCCACTAAACTTATTAGAGAGGTACTCTCCCCCTCCATCTAATCTCAAGCACTTCACTTTCAATCTTATTTTTGTTTCAACAGTTGCCTTGAAAGATTTGAAGTGCTCAAATCCATCACTCTTTTCCTTCATGAAATATACCCATAGGTTCCTTGAATAGTCATCAATAAATATGATAAACTATTTGCTGCGACCAAGAGATACATTCTGTGTAGGCCCCCAAACATCTGTATGCCTTACATGAGGTATATTTCTACTCACTGAAAGGTGACAAGGATCGAAGCTTGCTTGGAAGAGCTATGGTGGGAGAGCAAGAGCAAGAAAGACAGAGAGACCAAATGGGAACTCCAATAGTCACAATGTGTGACTGGGCCTTCCTTTATTCAAACTTTCACTAAAAGAATAAATAATAAAGTGATAGTGATAGGTGCTCGCCACCACCTGCAGTGTGCAGTGGTGGGAACTATCAGTGTAGTAATACATGGGTGGCTAGGCATAGGTGCCTTTACCCCTAACAACCTCCCACTTAAAGGCAAATCTACCCTCGTGAGAAGTGAACAGAAAAAGAAAAGGGAGTACAATGTACACATGGACAACAAGATGAGGAAAAATGTCATCTCATCCAATGCCCATCAATCTCTTGAGGAAGGCAAAGCGCTCAATAGTGAGGCTTTTTGTGAGCAGATCTATAGGATTTTCATTAGTGGATATCTTGACAAGGTCAACAGACTTGTCCTCCACGACCCCACATATGAAGTGATACCTCACCTCAATGTGTTTTGTCTTCACATGGAAGATCAAATCCTTGGCTAGCTGAATAGCACTCACAGAATTTGAATGCGGCATAGGTATATAATCAATCCCAGGGTCATGAACCAAACGTCCCAACCATATGGCCTCCTTGCAAGCCTCAGTGGTTGCAACATACTTGGCCTCAATGGTAGAGAGAGCCATACACTTCTGAAACCTAGACATCCAAGAGACAATACCTCCAGCATAGGTGAATACATAGGCAAAAGTGGACTTCCTACTATCTGCATGTCCTACATAATCGGAGTGTGTGTATCCCCCAACTCTTACATCTTGGTTGCCATAGAAAATACACATATCTATTGTGCCCTTCAAGTATCTCATGATACCCTTCACGGCATCCCAATGTTTCTTGCTAGGTGTAGCCATATAGCATGCCACAACACTAACTGCAAAGGCAATATCTGGACAAGTGGCTATCATGGCCTACATCAAACTACCCACAGCTAATGCATAAGGGATTTTTGCAATCTCGGCCCTCTGCTCATCTATTTGTAGACAATCGGCCTATGAAATCTTCACATAAGAAGGTAATGGACAGCTAATAGGCTTGACATCCTACATGCAGAAACACTCAAGGACTTTATGAATGTACTCCCTCTGTGAGAGATAGAGTAGTCCCCGATGCCTATCGCGCTTAATGCGCATACCAAGAATGTGAGAGGCCTGTCCCAAGTCCTTCATCTCAAAGCTCTTCTTCAACTGAGATTTAAGAGCATCCAACTCATCATGAGCTTTCCCTGCTATCAGTATATCATCCACATAAAGTACCAAAATAAGTAATGAGCCATCATAGCTTTCTTTGTGTAAAGGCACAGATCCACATCACTCCTGTTGTAGCCCTGTGACTGCATAAAGGCATCAAATTTATGATACCACTCCCTATATGCCTGCTTCAAGCCATAAACTCTTTTCTTCAACCTGCACACTAGGTGCTCCCTGCCAGGTTCTGCAAAGCCTAAGCTTAGGTTGCTCCATGTAAATTTCATCATGCAAATCCCCATGCAATAATGCAATCTTGACCTCCATCTGATATATATCCAAGTCAAGCTATGTGACTAAGGCCAAAACCAAGTGTAGGGTGGTCATCTCTACCATAGGAGAAAAGACTTCATCAAAGTCAACTCCATGCTCCTACTTAAAACCCTTAGTAATAAGTCTTGCATTATAAGCCGGCTTGGGGTGCCCAGGGGTAGTTTTCAGCTTGTACACCCATTTGCATGGCAAAGCCTTCTTGTCGTTAGGTAATGCAACCAAATTCCAAGTCATATTCTTATGCAAGGAGTCCATCTCAGACTACATAGCTCTCTCTCAGGAGTGACTGTCACCCCTGTGCATAGCCTCATCATAGGTGAGAGGATTTCCTATATCTGTAACCAAGACATAATGAATCAAGGGCTCAAATCGATCAAGTGGATGTCTAGCTCTAGTAGACCATCTCACTGCAGGCTTTGTTACATATCTAGCATTCTTTCCAACACCCTAGCCATGTGTACCAACTATTGCTATAGGTTGTCCAACAGCTGTGTAGGAGCATGCGGCTCATCTTGGAACATAACCCTACATATCTCTACCACCTTCTCAAGCTACCTATGCATCTTGTCTTCATGGAAGACTACATCATGGTTGCAGATGACTTTCCGCACCTGTGGATCCCAGAGGTGGTAACCCATCTTGCCTGCATCTCCATAGCCAAGAAAAATGCATTTGATAATCTTAGGATCCAACTTAGTCCGCTTGTCCTTGGGCAAGTTGCAGAATGCCTCACATCCAAAGACACGTAGATGTGCATAAGATGGAGGCTTCCCAAGTCTATACCACCTTTGCAATCTGGAAATCCAAACCACTGGAAGGTGATCTATTGATGACATGCACACCTGTATTGACTACCTCATCCTAAAAGCTTTGTGGTAGGCCTACATGGCTAAGCATATTGCGTACACTCTCTTGGATGGTTCTATTCATCGCTCAGCCAAACCATTCTAGGGTGGGGTATAGGGGGCGGTCAACTGATGCTTAATACCCCTCTTATCACATAGCTACTCAAAGGCATGTGACACATATTCTTCCCCATTGTCAGTCCTAAGGCATTTCAGCCTATGCCTAGTCTAGTTCTCAACCAATGCAAGCCATCTGTGAAAAACAGCCAAGACATCTAACTTAAGCTTAATGGGGTAAGCCCAAACTTTACATGAAAAATCATCAATGAATGTCACAAAATACTTTGTGCCACCCATAGACTAACAAGGCATGGGCCCAAAGACATCCGAATGTACCAATGCTAGGTGTCCACTCATGCGTGTTCTATCAAACTTTTTATACGTATTCCTAGTATGTCTGCCATAAAGACAATGCTCACAAGAAGCACAAGTCTACCCACGGGTGATCTTCCGGGAAGAATATCCAAATGAACATGAAATCCAGCATCATCAAGCTGCTCTTGCAGACATAAGACTGTGTGTAAGCACAAGTACATGACATACATCTTGTAACAAAAAAGTATTGCCAGTAGAGGACTGCATCCATACATCCCCAATGCCAACAATAGCAAATGACCTATCATCACCCAAGCGAATTGAACTAGAGACAGTGCAGTAGGAATGGAACCACTCACGGTAGGGTGGAACATGAAATAAAGCACCAGAATCCAAAAGCTAGCACTGCGCATACATAGAATGGGTCAACGGCGTAGTATCACAAGAACTAGCTGCAAATGTATACTCCCCCTCAGAGTCATCAGTCTGCATGTCATTTATCTTCTCAATTTTCACACTGGATTTTGCAAGTATAATGTTGTGATCAGAGGAATTTTCTTGTACTTTGTCTTTCCCCTTCTCTTTTTGCTTCTGA
This sequence comes from Lygodium microphyllum, assembly GCF_053477565.2. Taxonomy (NCBI): domain Eukaryota; kingdom Viridiplantae; phylum Streptophyta; class Polypodiopsida; order Schizaeales; family Lygodiaceae; genus Lygodium; species Lygodium microphyllum. The sequence goes on from NC_141141.1 coordinate 25,609,998, forward strand.
TTACGCAACTCATAACATTGTGGGTGTATGTGACCCTTCTTGCCACAATGATGACATGTCACATTAGCATTTCTTCCACGAGACCTTTTGCGCAACTTACCACGCGACTTAGACCTAGACTTCTGTGAGTCTCTGCCACATCCATACCCACGGTCATATACCCACAGCCATTCTTTCCATTACCATCTCTGCATCTAACAATCAAAGCATGCGACACACGAGAGGCATCCAAGTTCTTATGGTTGATCTCTTCTTGCAAAAGAGCACTCTCTACATCATGCAAGTTCAAAATGGTAGCAAGAGCACATAAGGCAGTGTAGAATACATCCATGACTCACTCAGAGTCCCAAGAAAAATTAATGGAGTAACCTCATCATTAAAGAAAATACCCTACGAAGTCAAGTTCTTGAGAATAGCATGGAATTGGCTCAAATGAGCAGACATTGTCATATTCTCCTTCATGTGCAGGTCCATACGTTGCTTCAGTCATACATCTAACTTGCTGGACTTTTCTTGTCATAGAGGTTCTTAATTTTATCCCAAAGCTGCCAAGCACTCTGTGCTTCCTCAACCACATTGTAATGCACCTATTCAGTGAGAGTGGACTTGCATAACTCATCAAGCTCATCCCATTCGTCATCAATCATAGTTTCAGGCTGCTCGCCGTGCATCCTTAGTGGCTTTATCTACGATTTCTACACCAATACCTACCAAACTTGGTGCTTCCAATAGGCATAATTTGTACCATCAAGCTTATTGATGTTGAAGATAGCACTATCAATGGAAGAAGATGCCATATTATAGTCCAAAATGGTGCAAATAGTTCAAAATTACTTGTTTTCTGCTATAAACAACCAAAATGCCACCAAAACCAAGGCAAAATGACCATGAACTGATAGCAAATGATGCTGCCCACCAAGTACCATCAAAAGTACATAAAATCAAGATGATTCAATGTGAAAATTCCACGTCAATCCATGCATAACTGCTTGCTGTGATAAATTACAGTCAAGTACAATGAGGGCAAATTGTAGGCAAAATGAATGCACCAATTCAACCACTAACTGTCAAAGCATAACCACCATGAAGTGGGCATAAATCAGCATGTGACAATCATACAGACATCGAGCAAACATCCAAGCATATCAAATGAATTCGTCAGTAAGCCAGCATATACCCTATGTAATAGGGCAAAGTGTACACAACACTGACAAGACCTGATAGAAAGAGATGTATGCTCAGGGAGTGCAAATCCCAAATCAGCCCAAGTACATTTGGGAGGACCACCGCATATCAACCATGCAACATCCAAGTGAAAATCCTAGTCTCAAGTATCCGAATTCTCAAGTAGCATAAACCGCCTACTCAATGTCTGTCAAGCATATCAAGATGCTTCCATTGGCACAAAAGCTGTAAATATCAAGCAAAGATGCTCAACAAGGGCATATGATAGCACCAATGCCAAAAGATCCAATATCAAGCACATCAGTAAGATCTCATGAGCATATAGGCTGTGTAGCATCTATACATAGCATCCATAGACATCAAGTACATCCAAACTGTAACTCTAGCAAGCAGAGAAAAAACCAAAGTAAGCTCTGAGCAATCAAATGTTAAGCCAAAGCAAGGCTCAATAGCAACCAACTCCAAAATGTTACGGGCACGTAGTAGTGGCATAGGCCAATCATGACCGGTCAGATATAAGAAAAATACATGTCATAAGTACATGAGAGATGAAGATCCAAATGCAATGTGAAGTGAGCTCAAGCTCAACCAATGATTTGAGAGAAAATACAAGCTCTATGTCGATTCCCAAGAGTCACTACATCAATGTATAAATCCAAGACATAGCCCCGAATGCAATAGGCATTTCCAAACATAATCAGAAGAGCTTCAGTCTTGAATATTCCAGCAGCAAATAAATGTCCAAATCTGAGCAAATAGTGGCTCAATCCAAGCTCAAAACCATAGACAAACCATAGGCATACTTTCCCATATGTATAGGCAATCGAGCATCAAATGACTATGTAGCATGAGCATAAAGTGTAATGACAGAGGGCTGCCCTATTTCGGGCTACCTATGGACTATGTAAAATACTCAATGACTGAGTAAATTCAGCCCCAAAAGCATCTCATATCATAGCTATACATTCCCTTAGAATTCGGGCCGCAACCGAGCAACCAATGTCAATGCCGACCAAGCATAAACATAAAGTGCTGATGTAACACTGTTTGTGGCTGCCTGTGGGCTGTGTAAAATAATCCTAGAATGAGTTAAATCATTCCACAAATCAATGCCAATGATAACCACCAATGTCGAGCATCAAGGGGGTGTTCCCAAGTGCCTAATGAAGGGTTTTCAAGCTACCAATGAGTGCCAAGGGAGGGCTGAAGTGAAAAACGAATTTTTTTGCAGGTCTTCAAGCTGGCCCAAACTGATATGGGGCTTGTGGAAGGGTTGGACAAGGTCAGGGGAAGTAGTCAAGGACCCCCAGGAGCTCCCTCTTGAAGGGCAAAGTCACCGGTAGAGAGTAGGCATCACAAGAAGTAAAAGGACATGGTTGCCTTGCTTCACAAAACCTGTGGATAGAAGTAAAATAACAAAAGAGGACTACATTATCTCTAAAGGAATGCTCTGAGGGTGCCCAAATGGGCTGCCAGGTAGGTGCTCGGGAAGCAAGGGAGTGACGAGAGCTCAAGAGAGTCGGCTATGGATGCTAGGAAGGAGACCCAATGAATGTAAGGATTCAATAGGAAGCTGAAGACTCCACGAACCAAGCTCAATTAATCATGAATCCATGCTCTGATACCAGTTGAAAGGTGAGAAGGATCGAAGCTTGCTTGGAAGAGCTATGGTGGGAGAGAAAGAGCAAGAAAGAGAGAGACCAAATGGGAACTCCAATAGCCACAATGTGTGACTGGGCCTTCTTTTATTCAAACTATCACTAAAAGAATAAAAAATAAAGTGACGGTGATGGGTGTCTGCCACTTGTAGTGTCCAGTGGTGAGTACTGTCAATGTAGTAATACACAAGTGGCTAGGTAGAGGCACCTTTACCCCCAACACTCACTTCTCTATCATGTGAGAAAAATTGTCTCACCTGCTTACCAAATTGGTATGCTTCACAAACTTTATGTAATTTTGCAACTCTAAAATAAGGTAACCTTGTAACCAATCCTTTGGACTGCATTAATTTCAACATTTGCACATTTGCATGTCCAATACGTTTATGCCATATTTCAATGTCTAAACCACTCCTTTTTCTTTTGCATACATAGTAGCATCCATTGCAGGAATTTCAACATCTAAACTGAACATGCGGCCAACTCTACTTCCTTTTATGACCAACCAATACTTATCATTAAAGTCTTCTACAAAAAAACATTTTGCATTAAATCAAACCTCCACCCTTGCTCTACCATTTGGCCCCAATAGACACTAGATTCTTTGTGATTGATGGCACATGTAGTACATCTGTTAGACTTTTTGTCTAACCATCATGCAAGGACAAGGGAACCTTTCCAATGTGTGAAATTGGGTGGCATGAATCATCACCCATTTGCATGTAACCTAGATTTTGTAAGTCCTACTTCTCTCCAAACCATTCAACATGATTGGTCATATGATTAGATGCACTTGAATCAACATAACATACATCATCATGTGTCCCCTTTTCTGTAATTGCATTCATCATATATTGCATTACAAACAAATACTCATTTTTGTCTTCATTCTATCGTGAAGATGATGCATAATTTCCTTGCTACAATTTACCACTATGAATATCATCCTTCTTGGCATAACAATGGGCTACAATATGATCTATTTTGCTACAATAATGGCAAACAATAGCAGAATTTCTAGAGCCTCTATTCTACCATCCACCTCTTCCTCTAGAGCTCCCCCTACCTCTAAAGTTTCATCGGCCTCCTGAAACCTACATTTCACCAAATTTCTCATTGAACCTATTTTTGTAGTTATTGTCAGCACATCCCATACCATGTCCTCTCAAAGAAGATCTACCACATCCCCTTCCTAAACTTGAGTAAAATGCTTGGACCTGTTCACCATTTCTTTAAGGACAAATCACCTTGCATATGGATCTCTTCAGTAATTATGAGAGAGACCAGCTCATCAAAATCTGGAAATGGCTTCCATACATATACTGAAGTAACAAATGATTTCCATGCCTTCTTATTATTAAGGCCACTCAAAGTGGATGGAACCAAATCATCATTATCAAGCATTGCATCTCGCTGTGAAAGCATCTGTAATGCTCCTCACCTTCAAAAAATACTCATTGATAGACATTTTCCCTTTCTTCAAGGGTATTCAACTTTTGCTTTAGTTGAATATTTTGTGCCTTTGTATTTATTGAAAAAATGTTCTCAAAAATTGTCAAAGATACATATTAAGTTTTTGCATTTCTAATATGTCCCAGATGTTGAGATTTTTGCAATCACACCTACTTAGCCTCTTTGAATGGAGTAGTGTGGGCTCAGGAGTAGAATCCCATATATATAGTGGGAGAAATGCTACCATCCAGTTTACTATAAAGCATTGTACTTGCTCTCTTTTCTAATGCAATGTCATAGTGATTTTGTCCTTCAGTAAAGTCTTTGTGTCATTGTTAGTTCATACACAAGATTGTGTTTATGAGTCCAAGCATCCATCTTGGAACCTAATTCACTTTTGTAACAATAAGTCATGTCAATGTCTTCATGAACTCACTCTTTCTCTTTCAACCTCCATAGCTTCTGCATCTGCCATGCTCTAGATCTCACGTCTTTTGACATGGTAACAAAGCTCAGTTGAGCATGGCCTTAGCTCAACCCAGCTCTTCTCTCTACTCTTTTGGCTTCTCCTAACCTCAAGTCAACTCATGGTTCCAAGGTTCACTCTACCTTTAGTGAAGTTTCAATGGTTGCCATAGCCAGACAGGACCATGCTCACTTGGAGAAGTTGGATCTCTCCATCTGAGCAATATCTCCTCTTGCTTTCTTCTAGAGGATCATTCTCCAGGTCAAGGCGCTCTTGCTTGGCTCATCAAAGCTCAACATTGCTTGTCGTAGAGCATGGCATTATGTCTGCAATGCTTCGCTACCCAGAATGCTCCTATTATCGTTCATACTACTGACACTGTGCCTACAGTCCACGATTGTAGAGGCGATCAATCACCAAGACCCATGGACCTCTTATTTCTTCAAGCGTTCCAAGTTGAGTACTAAATGCTACCTCTCACATAGCCGATGCGCTATCCATCCCTAAAAGTGTAGTGAGCTTACCTCCATGCCCGATCGAGTTGCCTCCTCTCTCGAGCACTCCATACCTCCACAATCCAAGTGCAAGCTTCAAGTGAGCTCCATCCTCAAGCTCCACGCTCCAACCTCCATTTCTGTGAGCAAGAGAAGAGAAGAGAAGAGAAGAGAAGAGAAGAGAAGAGAAGAGAAGAGAAGAGAAGAAAAGAAAAGAAAAGAAGAAGAAGAAGAAGAAGAAGAGAGGAGAAGATGGAAAGCTTCTCCACCACGGTCCCTCACCCTCACACACTCACTCCCTCACACTCTTACACTCCCTCTCTTAAGCACAAGCTCAAGCAAGCAAGAACAAGAAGAAGAAGAAGAGGAGGAGGAGAGCTACTTTTGGCCACACACAAGAATGAGCTTCTCATTCACTTTTTAACTTTATATTCAAAGCCTTGAATCCCAATGAGCTTCTCATTCACTTTTTAACTTTATATTCAAAGCCTTGAATCCCATTTAGGTGGTCATCCCCTTCTTACATGGCCGGCTAGGCCCTTTTTTCCATTATTCTTCTATCTTCTTAGCTTTCTTCCTACCGCCCATCTATATTTACAATTTGCACACGTCAAAGCTCGGCACTCTTAAAATAATTCATGGTGTGCCTTGCGCTCTTTTACAAAAGTATTGACTTGTGCCTTTTCTTGAGCGCCTCTCCTTGATTTAGGACTTTTTTACACTTCTTGTGTTTTCCAATTTTTCTTGGTTGCCTTCATTCTCTATTCCGATTTTGCCTTGGCTCTGTCTTTTGCTTTAGATTTTCCCAAGTTTCCACCTTGTTCGTTTGAGGGTTAACATTATCCCCCTCCTAGTTGAGTGCCAGTCCCATGGCACTTGTTAGGGGATGAGTTGGCCTCGGTTGCTAGAGTAGCCAAGTAGCTCTTTGAGTTTGTGCATGAGTCAATTTGGAAGGTGTGTTGGAGGGATTTATGGAACAGTGAGGCCCTAGAGTTAAAGATGATCCCTTGTCTTGGAGGGATTTATGGGCCTGCAAGGCCCTTGAGCTTGGACTAAGCCCTGGTCGTGGAGAGAGGATGGTGGGTGGATTCGGTGTTGAAATTGAAGATTGGTTGGATGGATCTGGCACCTGGTCCTCTGTGGTGATCTTATTATGCACTGGTTGAAATGAGCTTTCTCATTCACTATTCAATTGGGATTGTTGCATCTGCCCCTTGGTTTGGTGGGCCGGCATGGTAGGATGTTTCATAAGATGGGGAGCACATTGCATGGATGATGGGGTCACCGAAGCTAGTAGTGGGGCCTTCGGTTGTACTTGGAAAGAAAAGAAAGGTTCATTACATATGGGTGTGTCCACTATCATGTGGTGGATTGTGCGCATGCTAGTGGGATGGGGCTTAGGGTGACAAGTCTACACAAGTGAGTGTTACCTCCCTAGGTGTGTCCTTCCCTTGATATGCCCTAAGCAAGAAGTGGGGGATAGAAACAAGGCTAGAGGGCTAGGAATGAACTTGGCCGAGTGGGGTCACTAGATGCACCTATCTTGAGGACCCCTAGGTGCGGTGGCTGTAGTGGATGTGCAACTTTCGGGGAACAATGTTTTTTTTTTGGCACAGGGGTGCTCTCAAACTGTATCCTGTTCTTACTCGGACAAGTTGTAAGGTGGCCTTAGGGATTTAGTCAAGAAGGTGCGGCTTTGCAAGTATTCCTTGATGTTAGCCCTCACATTGAGAGGTGTGGTTGACAAAAAAGTGTGGCTACACCTTGTAAACTGGCTATCATTCATGTCTTCAAGGATCCTCATGCAAAACATGGGAAGCAGGGTTGCCCTCATCATGAGCCTAGCCATAGCACAGCTATCTATTCCTAGGTTAATGTCAAAAAAGAGTCGGGGAAGGTGGGCTTCCTTAGCCACCACTAGCTTTTGTTTCAGTAGAAACCTAATGATCCTTAGGTAATTACAAGTGGTTATAAAGGCTGGGTTTGGGCAAGAAGAGAAATCCTCGAGAAAGTGGTTAATAGAAGGGTGCAAGTCCCCTACTCTGAAAGTCATGCATTCCCTGGGAGTTTTCACATTGACATTGTAGATCTTCAAAAATTCATACATGCCATGCACCCCCTATCATAATCCACCCCGCGTTTGTGAGGATAGGGCATGTAGGCAGGATCATTCTGCTCTTCTTGTAGAGTGCCACAAAAAGCCATCCACACATCAAAATTGGTGTCCCAAATTCTCCTCCTCCACTTTGGCTATGCCTTTAGCCCTGGATGGTTTTGGGAACCTAATGGAACTTGTCCTGCCATTAGGCTTCCTGGATTATGGTCATTAGGATCCCACTAAACCTTATGGTGGATGCTTTGGAGGAGAAATTCTTCCAAATTGATCTCATCGTGGAGGTCGGGGATTCTCTTCCTGCTACCATTCTACCAGTGGTCAAAGCTTTTGTTGAGCTTTCAATCGTTTTGCAAATGAAGGCATTCCAATCGATTTTGTCTGGGGATACTGCTGCAATGCTCTCCAACAATAGCACCTTGATTCTGTTCATAAGGGCATTGTACCTTTGACTGGAGAAGAGAGTATGGACCATCTTTTCTTGTAGCTTGATCTCAGGATTTGGAATATCCGCTAAACTTACCCCATCCACTGTGCGTACGGCAACCTTGTTCATCCCTAGCATGATGTACACGTCCCTTTTTGGGCATCGCTCGGTCCTACTAGTTAAGCCTAGGGCCCTCTCCACTACCTCAGGGCTCAATTTCACCTCTACTTGGTGAACTTCTTCCACTTTCTTAATTTTCACCATGCCATAGTTCCTTTTGGCATTGAAGCTCCTCAGAAACTTTGTGCCTTTTTTGTAGTTGACCGCATGCCCAACCTTTTCTACGTACTTCTGCTAGCCACACTGGTCCACGAGTCATTTTATGGATGGCTCTTCCATGATGACATCCTCTAGTTTCATGGCATTCTTAAATGTGAACTGGTTGTAGCCCCTCATTTCTATCGTCAAGCCATACTTAGCTTGCTCTTCCTTTGTGAACAGAAGCTTGATGCCTTTATCTTGCCCTGCCATTTTAGGTTCCTGCCACATATCATGGTTCACTATTAGTATTCCTAAGACATTCTCTCAGAAAATAAACAAGAATAAATCATGATCTTATGGCAAGAAGAGCATGCTTTAAGCAACAAAAGGAATTTCCCCTTGAGCAATTCTATTCATTTCCAAGATCTTATGACACTTTTCCTTGACTTCACCTTTCTTCATGTTTACCCCTCCCCCCTGAGAAGGATCCTCCTAGGATTGGACATGGGAGAGCCAAGACATTTGAGCATCGTAGGGTGTCATTTACTTGGGCATCAGCCAATTATAGAAATTAGGGTTGTTGTATTCCAATTGGGCATGACGATGAGATTACAAGGGCTAATGCATACTTGGGTAATGTAGGTCATGACATCAGTTAGAAAGTCACCTGAGTTGATGCGGCTAGCCACATGTAGCTCTTCTTCCGTAAGGATACGATCAATGTAAGGATAGGCCAAGACCTAGTCATCTAGGTGTTTGGAGCAAGTGGTGGACAAGACTCTAAACAAGGTTGATGCTATGTAAATTTGGTCATATTCAGTTGTCTTGATGGCATGTTGCTGCTCAGCATTAGTCATTATTTGGAAACCCTGCTTCTCCCATTGGAGATGTAGGTTATCCCATTTTTGTAGGAATGAGGATTTAGAGTCAGTGAGGTGAGTAAGTTCCTCAATCTCAACGGTTGACACTAGCCTTTGGGGCTTGTGGTAGGATGCTATCAATCATCTGATGAATGAGTGCTCTTTTGAGATTTCACCATTATCAATCAACTCCTTTGAGACTTTGGGGGATGTTATGGTTATAAACTCGTATTCTTCCCAAGTGCAGGGCAAGGAACGAATCTCAGAGGAAAGGGGTTCATTAAGCAAGCCAAGGTCAAGTCTTTCATAGCTCCTAGCAAACTTGGTAAAGGTGTCATCCAAGAGCTTGATGCAAGTCACCAAGTCATCTCCTATATTCTCAGCAAGGTTCTTGGCGACCGATAGAAATGAATGTCACTCGTAGGTGTTGAGATGACAAGCTCAACACATGCGGACATTGATGATGGACCGCCTAGTTAGATGGGTCCACACGTCTACACTTAGCACGTCGGTGGTCATTATGACTCTCACATGGCCACTGACTCATTACTTATTATATTCAGGTTGTTACACCTATTTACAGCTGGCATAGTTATAGCGTCAGTTGACTAGTGTAGTCGGTTATGCATTGTTTAGGCTTGCTCCCCAAATCTCATGCTCTCCATGATCTCCATAGCCCCCCATACAAAATTATCATGTTGCTTCATGATTTCTATCTAGACCGTAATAAGATTTTCTTTTAACCATGAATGATACCCCATGCAACTCGATTTGAAAATCTAGCCACCTTTGCTCAAAATGCAATACAACCACAGCACATTACTTTGGAGCCCTAAATCACAAGATGACAATCCTCTCTACAATAGTAACAACTTTTTGCATGTTGACTTGCCTTTGTAAATCAACAATTCTGTATTCTCTACTTCATCACATCAAGCAAAGCCTCCTTGACTATAGAGATAGATAATATTTGTGAACTGACATGGAAATGAAGGAGCTGCAAATAGTCCATCATCCTAACTTGCTGCAATGTGTACACAACTTTCACAATCTCATTCACTATCAAGCCAAATTTCTTTTCATCATCTGATGTTGCACCCCAATGGCCGTTATGCCTAATGTTTAATTTTGCTCCCAACAAAGTTGATTAGTGCTACCCTAAATGTAGAACTATGCACATGTGCCCAAAATGTCTGCATCACATGCCAAGCCATTGTGATGTCAGTACCCTTGAGCTTCTTTACTATAGAAATGTTGCGTGATGAAGAAACCATTCCCATTCCAATGCATGCCATCACTCATGTACTCAAAGCAAATTGGGAGGAGTTGACCTTAAGGGACCCATGATGATGAATGAAATGGCAATAATCAGTAAGAAGAATGCAAAAAGAAGAGAAGCAAAAGGGTTGATGAACTCAAGCTCAAGAGGAAAGGGCTTACATTCCCCACCCAAATAGCTACTGTTTCCGGTTAGAGAGAGTGTTACAACAACACTTCGGACCACTAAAGAAACCCTTGCAAAGCATAACTCCTACCCTGACCCATGTCTATTCCATGCTTCTCTTCCAATGAAGGTAAAATAGCTATATGAAATTACCAAAGAGCCACCTATCGATCTGCAACCCCAATAACAAGAGATTTCTCTCGCTCTTGATGCAAGTTACTCATCATACAGCTATAAAAACATCATACACACCTTTATCACAACTCTTACATCAACTAGCATTTCCATTCCACTTAAAACTCTACTCAAAGGCAATCCCATGATTTGGCAAGCATTGAAAAATTGGGTGGGAGGTACAAACCCTACTTGATCACGCCATACACTAATGGCCACACCATTGAGAAAATTTGCTTGGAGCCGAGGCCCTCTCAACATGAGACTCTGTTCATTGTTGCTGGGGTCATTAGAGTAACATTTGATTTGAAACGGCTTGCATATCTTATCTATACAAACAAACAAGACATCAGAGAAATGATCCAAAACCTCAGATATTGCTAGTAGAAAGTGGCAACCAAAAAGTCCAAGAGACCACCAAAGACTCTGATACAAAGGGCGATAGCAATTCAAACCCAAAAATTCCCTAGTCTACCCAATTTGAACACTCTAAAACCAAACTTCCAATCCATTTGCAAAGGAAACATTTGAGGAATGATGCATGTGGCATTGCATTAGAACCTCATATTTAGAAAATATCATGTGATTTACCTCCACACTTTACGAAGTTCAAGAAAAGAAACCGCGATAGTTGTGCTACTTGGGGCAAAGCACAAAGACCTTACCCCAATAATAGTTGTGATACTATTATTGGGCTGCACTAGGGCAACCCTCATTACAACCAACCAATGTGTAGAATTCCTATGGCAAACAATCTTACACATTGTTGGGTCTCTGTAAATTGACAATCACAATCGAGACTAAAAGTATTCCACTTTTCTTCTATGTTCTTCCGAACATCGAAGGAGTAGGTACTAAAATTCTCTTAGGGCACACCTTCAAGTACTTGTCCAATTGTAATGTCAACTATGTTGACAAGTGCATTCATCTCCAACTAGTTGATGCTCGCATAGTCACCACCTTTTCCTCAAATGGGGTATGGACAGAAATCTATAAGACCAAACACACCCCTTAGCCTAGCCACTCACCCCAAACCACTACCTTCTAGACCCATCTCTTAGAGGATCACAAGCACAAAAAGAGGCATGTTAGCACACCACCACATTGATAGTGGTGACCTAAAACCTCATTATGAGCTGCAACATCTTGCATACCATGGAAACACAAGTGTGAGCCCTCATATTGACACCATCGACCACGTTTTGACCCACACATCACATAGCATTTGGTTTCTAAAATCCTCCTAGAAGCATAAAGCTACTATGCAAGCTAGTGCACACTGTGGTTGCCTAAATTGCCAACACCTGGACGTAGACATCGACCCCTATTGTTGAAAGGGATGCAAGAGATGCGGGAGAGAAGAGCACACACAATGTAGGTACTGTCAACAATGTTATATGATAGCCTTATTGCACTTTCATATATATATGAATAAAGAATATGGGCGATCACTATACACGAGCATGCCTAAGCACCTTTTACCCCAACAACCTCCCACTAAAAGGCCAATGGGCCAGGGAGTGAGAAAACAAAACAAAAGAAAAGAGTCAGGGTGAGGAATCATGACATCTCACCCAACGCTCAATCGAAAAGCGAGTTGTCATCACAAGAAGAGTCAAGCATCCCTGAGTTCATGATATCCAGGAGATAAGCTATCCCATAGCTCTAGACAATAGAGCAATCCATGACTGCTTCCCATGAAGCAAGCAACACAACTCATAAGTGTACGGCTATAAAGCATCAGAGTGGCGCAGCGCATAAAAGACAGCGGAGAGCATACAAACTCTCCAAGGTCAATCATCGAAAGAGGGCTAGCATCCTAGACACAAGCCAAATGGGGTCTCAAGACAGTATGCAGCCTCAGCAAAGCGAAAGACTGACATACAACTATAGAATCAACCATAAAGCGCACTGAACATGCATCAAGAGGCCTGAGAGGTGTCTGCATCTCATAAAGACAGCATGACGACTGCATAGAACCTGCTGGGCATCTAAATCCCAAAACCTGTAAGCCATAAAATCACCATCTCCATAACCAAGGAGTATGCATCTGCATGACATAGGCTCATGTGGCATACTGATAGATGCCTAGTAGCCAAACATCCTCAAGTGATCATAGGAGGGTCTCATGCCACTCCATGCCTCATGTAGAGTAATAGCATCCAAAGAGAAACATGACATCTGATTAACCAAGTAGACTGCCATCATAAGGGCCTCAGCCCAAAAGCCATAAGACAACCTAGCTATGGTAAGCATGTCAAGAATCGCGTGGTGGGGGAACTTGCTTGAGCTGCTATGCCAAACACACATTGTATACACAAGAGGAAGCTCACTCAAGAACACAAGAAGAGAGATGGAGGCCAAAACGTTTTCTTGCTTGTTTTTTCTTCTTCTTCCACCCACTATACAATGTACACAAAGTATAGATAAGATACAACATAAAGGAAAGTGGCCTACTAAGTCAAACAGTGCATAACTGACTATACTAATCGACAGGCGCTATGTCTTTGACAGCTATAGCTAGGTGATGCATACCAACTGCTCATTTCATCAAAGATGACATCCCTGCTGACTCTGAACTTACATGTGACAGGATTATAACAACGATACCCTTTCTTCTCTAAAGAGTATCCAATAAAGACACATTTTTCTGCCTTTGGATCAAGCTTCTTTCGTAGCTCATCTGGCACATGAATATATGCAACACAACCAAATACCTTCAAGTGCGATACATCAAGCTTCTTGCCAGTAAAGCATTCTTCAGGAGTCATCCCATGAACTGCAGCTGTGGGAGTTCTGTTCATAATATAAGCAGCAGTTGAACAGCCTTAGACCAAAAATGCTTAGGCATATTCTTTTCAGCCATCAAGGCATGTGCAACTTCTGCAATATGCCTGTTTTTCCTTTCTGCAACCCCATTTTGCTATGGGATGTACCTGCATGTGAACTGTCTCTTTATCCCATGAGACCTCAGAAAATCACTGAACTCATTCGAGAGGTACTCTCCCCCTCTATCTAACCTCAAGCACTTTACTTTCAAGCCTGCTTCTCTTTCAACTGCAGCCTTGAAAGTTCTAAAGTGCTCAAATGCTTCACTCTTTTCCTTCATAAAATATACCCACAGCTTTCTAGAACAATCATCAATGAATGTGACAAAGTATGAATTGCCTCCAAGAGATACATTTTGTGTAGGCCCCCATATCTGTATGCATAACATCAAGGATATTTCTACTTACATCTTTGTCATGTGAAAAGGGTTGTCTTGCCTACTTACCAAACTGACATGCTTCGCATACCTTATGAAATTCTGCAACTCTAAATGTAGGCAAACCTGTAACCAACCCTTTGGACTGCATTAATTTCAACCTTTGTACATTTGCATGTCCAATGCGTTTGTGCCAAATTTCAATATCTGCAACAACACCTTTTCCTTTAGCATACATAGCAGCATTCATAGTAGGAATTCCAGCATCCAAAGTAAACATACGTCCAACTCTACTTTCCTTTGCAACTAACTTGCACTTGTCATTGAAGTCTTCTACAAAGCAGCCCTTTGCATTAAATCTGACTTGCAGCCCTTGCTCTACCATCCGACCGACTGACACTAAGTTCTTTGTAATAGGTGGCACATGTAATACATCTGAAAGACTCTTTGTCTTACCATCATGCAAGGACAAGGAAACTTTTTCAATGTGTGAAATTGGGTGGCATGAATCATCACCCGTCTGCACATAACTTGTATTTTGCAAATCCTGCATCTCTCTAAACCATTCTGCATGGCTGGTCATATGATTGGATGCACCTGAATCAACATACCAAACATCATCATGTGTTCCTTTCCTGTAACAACATTCAGCATATGCTGCATAACAAACAGACGTTCATTTTTGTCTTCATTCTGTCGTGAAGACGATGCATAGTTTCCTTGTTGCAACTTACCACTATGAATATCATCTTTCTTAGCATAACATTGGGCTACAATATGACCTGTTTTGCCACAGTAGTGACACACAATACCAGAGTTGTTAGAACCTCTGTTCTGCCATCCACCTCTTCCTCTAAAGCTCCCCCTACCTCTAAAGTTACCACAACCTCCTGAAACCTGCATATCACCAAATTGCTGATTCAATCTGTTTTGCTGGTTGTCACTACCATATCTTGTACCACGGCCTCCTGAAGAGAACCTGCCATGTCCCCTTCCTGAACTGGAGTAGAAAGCTTGGACTTGTTCACCACTTCTTTCAGATGTCTCACTCTGCATGTTGATCTCTTCAGTGATCATAAGGGAGACCAACTCATCGCAATCTAGAAATGGCTTTCTGACGTATATACAGAAGTTACAAAAGACTTCCAAGCCTTTTCATTGTTAAGTCCACGCAAGGTAGACAACATCAAATCATCATCATCAGGCATTGCATCAATCGCTACCAAGGCATATGCAATGCTCCTTACCTTCAGTGCATACTCATTGATAGACATCTTCCCTTTCTTCAATGTATTCAACTCTTGCTTGAGTTGAATCTTTTGTGCCTTTGTATTTACAGAAAACATACTTTCAAGTATGGTCCAAGCTGCATATGAATTCTCTACATTTCTAATATATCCCAGCATATTATTGTCAATTACTGCAGACAGCCAATACATGACATTTTTGTCTTTTGCATTCCATTCCTTTCGTGCCTTTGTCTCTTCTGCAGTTGGAGGATCACTCACCTCCGGCTCCTTTTCTTCACCTGAAACAAACTCGTAGAGGCCTTTTCCAATAAGGAAGTTCGTGACATGGAACTTCCATGAAGGGTAGTTGTTCTTGTCAAGCTTCTCAATGATGGGGTTTCCACTGTTCTCTTCCATTACCTCAAAACTAATACCAAACAGCAAGCAAATCTTCTGCAACCCTCGACCTGTAGTGCACAGCAATACATCAGACAACCTTTTTCACTGTCTGCTCAACAATACATGCAATCTGCAAAACCAGTTTGCAGATAAACCTTGTGTTTATTTGCTAGTAAACACCTTTGAACTTACATATCTGAAATCTGTAACCTGTGCACCCACTTTTGGTCAATATAGCCGAAGTCACAGTGTACCCTGAAACTGCTGTCCGCAACCTTGCGGCTCTAAAACGGGGCCTGAAACGGCCTCAGATGCCCAAAATAACCACGGGAAAACCCCAAAAGACTAATTTTTAGAATACACAGCGCTCTTCGCACAGACCAAATCTCACTACAATCTGAGATTTTTTGCTCTACCCTGCTTCTGGTGCCTCCACAGGCACTGTCCAAGAGAAAGAGTGGAAGAATGGGAGAGCTTCTTACCTGTGGCTTGCTTGCTCGAACCTTGCTTCTTCTCCTTCACTTGAGCCTTCGAAATCAGCCTCTCTCAGTGGTGTGGCTCTGATACCATGCCAAGAATCGCGTGGTGGGGGGACTTGCTCAAGATGCTGCGCCGAACACACATAGAATGCACAAGAAGAAGCTCACTCAAGAGACAAGAAGAGAGATGGAGGCCAAAACGTTTTCTTGCTGGTTTTTTCTTCTTCTTCCACACACTTTACAATGTAGCAAAGTATAGATAATATACAACATAAAGGAAAGTGGCCTACTAAGTCATGTATTAATCTACTTCATCGCAACCGTAAATATGATCGCCAGTGTCAATCTAATTGACATGATACACCCATCACTGAAGATAGTCATAGCTATCAACAATATGATGACTTGAGTAAATGTTCGAGAAGTGATGATGAATATCATTATGACGAGATTTCAGGCAGATCCATTTTCCAAAAAATAGTAATAATGACATATTATGAATGTAGTTCGATGATGCAGGCAAGTCGATGGTAATTCCTGAAACACAAAATGTCTTAACGCTTGTTTGAGGTTATTCATAAGGTTTAAGCCTTTAAAGTTTTTAAAGCTTTTGCATTAACAACTTATGCTTTTTAGCCTTAGAGAAAAGCTAAAACTCAAAAATCTTTATGCTTTTTGGAAAGCATACTAAACATTTGGGTGTATGGAAAAACTATATAAGAGGAGGTATGAGAGGTGTTTGCCTTGCCCTACTCCTTGTAAGCAACTCATAACTTGTGAGTGAGGAGAGTGGAGGGTTGCACGTACGAGTGTAGAGACTTTAACGTGCTAAACGTGAAGGTGGAACTCGGATGCTACAGAGTTAAAGTATCAGCTCAAGGTTATTTCAAGGTATGATAATTTAGTGCAATTGGTTTTTTCTTTGAAGTTTGTGTTTTCAAGCATTGTTTGGTGTGTGTGATGCTCCACCCAATTTGAGTTTTTTCATTGTTTCAAGTTACAAGAGGCATTGTGAGTTGTTTGTTTTTGTGTGCAGTTCATGTGGAGTTTGTCAAAACATTTTGTGTTTTTCATTCGAAAAAGTCAATTACCCTAACCACCACTCCTTAATGCCTCATTATTAGGTTGTGAGTGAGGCTTGCTCCTTTTGGTCACCACTTGCATAACAATGGTTTCCACCATAGTGCACTCACTGTGTGTTTTGGCAATATGGTTTTGAGATTTATGGGGATTTTGCCATCTTAAGAAACTCTTGATGTTGTTTTTTGACATCAAGAATCTTTTTATTCTCTTTCTGTGTTTTCCTTATGTGGCTTTCTAGATGGGGTCCCATTGTTCATTCATCCCTACTTTTGTCTAGGTCATCCACACTGAAAGTCTTGTCAAGGACATCATTGATGATAGAGTGATTTAGCTCAAAGTTTTCAGCTAAGGTCTCATAAATCCTTTCATTATAGATACCCTTGATGAAGGCTTTTTTAACAACCTTGGGCGTGGGTCTTTCTACTAGGGGTACGTGTTTAATTGACCTTGGAGATGTAATCTCCCACGCTTTCCCCTTCTTGCTGTTCTATGTTCATCAATCGGAAAATGAAATTATCTCCATAACTAGCTTCAACAAAATGCTTGATAAATGAGTCTTTTAGTAATGCAAAGGAGGCCTTCTTTGTAGCATTTAGAATTGTGAACTAAGTGCGCCCTTTTCTTCTAGGCAAAGCTTGAATGCTTGAGCCTGCTTCGCATCACCCGTAAGGGTATTTGCCTTGGTGCAGACTTGCTCAAATACCCGTAAGGGTATTTGCCTTGGTGTAGACTTGCTCAAATTTCTCTATGAGATTGTAAGGGTTGTCATCATTGGATTTGTATATTTCTAGTTTTTTGGCCACCCATTAAAGGGATTTTAGCTTGGTCTCTATGGGTTAGGGTACTTCTTATTTCAGTCAAGATGGTTTATGTGATATGTATTCTAACCTGGAGCATATTTGATGGATCAAAAAATCTTCATTGCACCAGATTAGACATTGAACAACATTTTACGAATGCTATCTATTTCCTTTTGCATAGTGGCAAGCTACAGTTTGGTGTCATTGTTGACATCAACCAGTGGGGCTGAGGTCAAGTGTTCCTTGTCCCTTTTAGTTCTATCATCTTCTGTTGTAATGCTTTAGGAGTCACGCTTGAAAAATCAAAGCTCATAGCTTACTAAAAGCTATTGGAAACCATTAGAATTACCTCTTGAGTTATCCATAGCACTTGCATTGGTCCTTACAGTTTCTAAATTGACTAAGTTGTCATGTGATTAATGAGGTTATGCATAGATGTGTTTTTGAAGTCAAAAGAGCAACTAGGGCTTGGATTCCCACTGGTAGGTAGAGTATGAAGCAGAAAACCACTCCCTAAGTGCATGCAACTCTTGCATAGATCCTAATTCATGGGTTAAGAATGTGAAGTGGTTGTCATCTATTTTGAAATGTGTGAGTGCTTAGTTAGTTTGTTTTGTTGTTCTCTTTTGTTTGTTTTTTGGTTTTGTGGTTCTTTGATTTTTTAAAGTTCATTTGCTTCGAAGAAAGCAAAATAAGGCTTCCTTTCGTAATACTCCCCAATTGTGACGTGCAACTTGTAAATGCATGTTTGGATATCATGCAAGAGGCAGTAGTGGGTTAGTGCACTGCTATGGGTGTTCTTAGGTAATGATTCTACACATAAGAATATTCACATAAGCACAAATGCTCTCTAGGATACATCAACATACACATGCAACCACACGTATACACTGATACTTCTATTTAATCTACGTGTATGAATGCATCTAAGTGTCCATACATGTGTAAATGCTAGGTGAATGTGTGATTATGTGCCTTGAAACTCTTGTACATAGTGTGTGTGGGTACTTAATGAGTATGCAAGTATCCTTATGTGCACTTGGTGATGTATTGATGGGCTATGTGCAATAGGTTCTAGCATAGGTGTGCGATATATGCAACAATGTTCACAAAGACACACTAGTATCTACAAGCATGCACTCATGCACAATAGCATACACAATTGTACATGCATGGTTCTAGTGATTTCTTGCGTTCAAAGGTGCACCTCAGGTTCATGTGCAGGTATAGTGTATCTAGGTGTACTTTTGTTGTTGATGTGTGTTCTAATGTATGTGTGGAGGCAAAAGGGTGCATCTATGTGTGTTAAATAAGGATCCTTATTGTGATGCGATATGGACACCTTATGCATGTATAAGTGTGCATGTTTGTCACTACATGAGGTGTTGTGGATGCATTGTGCATTGTTGTGTGCATTGGGTGTCCTAGGATATGCCTATATTTTAATGTACTTGGGTTTATGTTTAGCCTGTGCGTGCTAAGGTGTGAAATGCTAGAGTGAGTTTTTATCACTTTCAATAAATAAAAATACATAAAAAACCATGCCTTACACCTATCAACGCATGCAAAATCTTAAACGGTAGGGAATAGGAGGGTTGTTGTGTGGATAAAGTGCATTAAATGTTGATGTTTCATGGTGCATATCATATAGGGTTCGCAGTTGTTTAAAATTAAAAAAGGGACTAGTAGCACGAGGAAGCTCGCTTTGCTAGCCCTAAGCAATGCACTATCATAGTAGAAGAAAATCATTAAAAAAATTATCTTCGCACTTTCACGTTGTTGATTTCAATGAATATTTATTTGAGCACAAATGGTCATATTCACACTTACATTGATGGACCACATGGTATCGAATCCTGGATGCATAGCACTTATTTATATGAGTGATGACCGACACTGAGAGTGTAAGGTATCCCAAGCGGTAGGGCTAGATATTTGGTTCCTTGGGAGTTATTTGGTGAGGTTCATATATTATCTCTTGGATCGTTTAATTGAAAGAATGAACTTTGTTTCAAATGTGTTTTATGTTCTCTTGGGGCCAATCCCCAAGGTGTAGGAGAGCCGTAGTGGAGCCACGGTGATCAATCGAAGGGTGCTCCCTATGTGTGTGCTACGTGGTGTATAACACCAGCATGTTTAAGGACTTCCTTTTGAGGAGTGGAAAAAGAAGCATTTTTTGTACTACGAAATCAGACAAACACAAAGGTCTTATATGCTCCTGGCTGCGAGGCCATGTGGGGTAGTTTTAGGTGAGTAGTAAAAGCCCAGCTAGTACCTTAGAGCCAATGTCAGGCCTGTTTTAGGTTCCGAAAGATGTGTTGTCCAAGTATGGTATGATAGCATGTAAGCCTCTTTCAATGCCATTGGAGCAAAATGTGAAGTTGAGTCTTGATGTTGGGAATGAGATAGAAGACCCTACTATGTTGAGAAGGATAGTAGGGAGTTTGATTTACATGACTATCATCACAAGGCCAAACTTGAGTTATGTTATTAGCCTTATCGGTCAATTTATGTAGATGCCTAGAAAGGCTAATTTGGATGCAATTAGATGCATATTGAGGTATGTGAAGTCCACTTTGCATTGTTAACTTTTTATGAGGTAGGTAAGGATACACAGGTTTTGGATACACATATGCACATTGGGTTGATAGAAGATGTACTAGTGGATTCATGTTTTTCCTTGGTAGTGTAGTAATTGTGGAGCAAAAAAAAGGAATCTACACTTGCTTTATTGAGTACAAAGGTTGAGTATAGAGTTCCTGCTATGATAGCATGTGAGGTGGTATGGTGGAAAGAGTTATTGCATTAATTCTTTATGCTTCGACTATTTCCTCATGTATAATGTGTGGATTAATGTTTTGAGGAGTATTAGTCATGCATTGGTATCTAAGAGCATATTTATTGCTATAAATAAACTTTTGTTAGCATGCCTAAAATCACCATGATAGAGTTGTATTCTCCTTCAGAATTGAAGGCAACCCTACTATGAGATCCATGCTAATGAATTTCCACTTCATTTGAGAGATTTTAAGACATTGAAGTTTGTTTGGCATCTTAACATGCTCTACTTTCACTCTTTGGTAGCTTAAGCATTTAGTGATATACTTTAGTACATCTCCTCTTAATTTCTTTGAGTGATAGCTCTTTCTTACTACATTGAGGGCCTTAGCATAGCCACCTAAAAATGAAGAATTATGTGCTTTTTAGAGTATTTTCTTCTTCAGATCATGGCTAGAAGAAACACATAATCTTTTCTTGAAGTCATAAGCTTTTCCTCAACAGAGAAATCTTGTTGCTTTTATGATTTAGGATCTTGATTCTTTAGTTGCACTTCATTTCCTAGCTATTGATACCCAGGGCCCTTTTCAGCTTCTTCCTTTCCCATTCGGATGATGGGGTTACTCAATCTTAATGCTATGATAGCTAATGATTCTACTCTTGAGGGTTCTTCCTCTGTAATGTGAATATTAAGGAATGCCTTGTGGCTTAGAGCTTCCATAACTACAGCTAATGATTCTACTCTTGAGAGTTCTTCTATAATGAGAATATCAAGGAATGCCTTGTGGCTTAAAGCATCCGCAACTATATTTTCTTTGCATGGCCTTTATTTTATTTCAAAGTTGTGCTCATGTAAGGCTTCAATCCAACTTCATTGGCTCATTGTTGGGTAAAGTCTATTTGAGACTTTTGTGATATGTTACTAACGTGAATTTCTTACCAAGAAGATAATGTCTCTATAGCTTGAGGGTGTGGACTACAACTAACAACTCTAAGTTGTGAGTAGCATAGTTCCTCTCATGACTCTTTAGCTTCGTTGAAGAATAGGCAATGGGATGCCCCACTTGCATGAGTACACAACCTAATGTAAGAGATCTTGCATTTTTCATAACTTCAAATTCTTAATGTAGGTTTGCAAGCATCAAGATAGAAGCTATTACTAGGCTATGCTTGAGTTTCTCAAAACTAGGCTACTCAATTGGAGTCCACACAATAGAAACTTGCTTCTTGAATATATTGGTAAGAGGTGTGGCTATCAAGGCATAGTCCTTGATAAACACCTTGTACCATCTAGTTAAGCCTAGAAAGCTTCATACTTCCTTAATCAAATTTGGAGGCGGCCACTCCTTTATGTCCTTGGATCCATTGTAATCCCCTTCTCAAATATTATAAATCTAAGGTATTCTATTTGCCTTTTAAAGAACATGCATGTGCTCTTTTTGGCAAAGAGCTCGTGTATTCTTAAGGTTTTGAATGCAATTCTAAGATGTGTCTCATGGTCTTTTTCTTCTTTGGAGTGTTGGGGGTAAAGACACCTCTCCCTAGGTACCCATGTATTACTACACTGACAGCACCCACCATTGCACACTGCAAGTGGTGGGTGCCCATCATCGTCACTTTATTCTTTATTCTTTTAGTGACAGTTTGAATAACGGAAGGCCCGGTCACACATTGTGATTGTTGGAGTTCCCATTTTGTGTCTCTCTCTTTCTTGCACTTGCTCTCCTGCCATAGCTCTTCCAAGCAAGCTTCAATCCTTCTCACCTTTCAATTGGTATTCGAGCATGGTTTCTTGAGTATTCTAACTTGGTTTGTGGCGTCTTCAACTTCCTATTGAATCCCTACACTCATTGGTCTCCTTCCCGATAGCCATAGCCGACTCTCTCAAGCTCCCATCACTCCCTGACTTCACAAGCACCTTTCCAGTCCCTTTTGGCACCCTCAAGTCATTGCATCAGAGGTATTTATTCATTTTCTTTAGGGTTTCATTGAGATCACAGGTTCAATAGGGTTTGGAAGAGCAAGGGCAGTCATAGCTCCCACCATTGGAGCTTGTTCACATAATATCTTGCTTGAAACCTTTGTAGGCTATCTTAGGCTTGCACTAGGCATTCATTGGCTCATTATTGAGCCCCCTTTGACCTTGGATAGCCTTAGCAGAAGCAATAGAACTCTCTAGCCTGGGAGCATGATTTGTGCTAGTTTATGGCAGAGCCCTTGGACAGCTCATCTCCCACTTGTTGATGATCATGGTTGCTCTCTTAAGCACTGTGGCATTCTTGGCAATGATCTTTGGCATGTTTTGAGCCTTGAAAAGTCATTGGGTATTGATATTGAGCTCCACATTGACCATGTGTATAGCAACAAGCCTGGTTATGTCTACAACTAAAGATTATTGAAGCATTGGAGCTCTCTCCTATACTGATTCATGCTCGTATGCCTATTCAATGCTTGCCAAATTTTAGTGGATGTATGCCTAATGGATGGCACTCATTTGTTGTTGATTTGAGAAACTATCTGCTAAGTTTTAAATAGTAAATCACTACTGTACAACTATGAAGAAATAGGCATAGGCAAACATGAAACTATCTGCTCAGTTTTAAATAGTAAAGCGTGTCCCGATTCCAAGAGCCTATTGCTTCATGTTTGCCTATGCCTCTTGGAATCGGGACATGGTTTGGAGATGTACTTTGATGTATTAATCATCAAGGATCGACTTTGATCTTGATATTGCTTTGGATCATTGGTTGAGCTTGAGCTTTTCTTTGTAGCACTTGAATCTTGATATTTGGATGCACTTTGGTAGGTACCTCACTTATGTCTGACCGGTCTTGACATGCTTGGCTTATGGCATCTCTATACATGCTAGTTACATTGTCTTGGAGTTGATTGCTACTGCGACTTACTTAGGCTTTTGATTGCCTAGAGCTTAATTTGGCTATTTCTTGGCTTGCCAGAGTTATAGTTTGGATGTACTTGATGTATATGGATGATATGTATGGATGCTACAGAGCCTATATGCTCATGATGTCTCATTGATGCTTGATCTTGAACACTTGTCATGGGTGCATTCTTACATGCTTTGTTCGAGCTTTCTTGCTTAACATTTATAGATTTTGTGCCAGTGGGAGCATCTTGATATGCTTGACAGACATAGAGTAGATGGGTTTATGCTACTTGAGCATTTAGACACTTGAGACTAGGATCTTCACTTGGATGTTGCATGGTTGATATGCCATGGTCCTCACAGATGTACTTGGGCTAATTTATGCTTTGCACTCCCTGAGCATACACCTATTTGTGTCAGGTATTGCCAGTGTTGTGTACACTTTGCCCTATTACCGAAGGAGTGTGCCGGCTTATTGATGGATTCATTTGACATGCTTGGTTGTTTTCTCGATGTCCGTATGACTGTCACATGCTGATTTATGCCTGCTTAAAGGTAGTTATGCTTTGATAGTTAGTGGTTGACTTGGTGCATTCATTTTGCCTACAGTTTGCTCTCATTGTACCTATCTATAATTTGTTACAACAAGCAATTATGCATGGACTGTGATGTATTTTTCATGCTAAATCATCCTGATTTTATGTATTTTTGATGGTACTTGGTGGGCAGTATCATTAGCTATCGGTTCATGATCATTTTGCCTTGGTTTTGGTGGTATTTTGGATGTTTACAATAGAAAACAACTAGCAATTTTGAATTGTTTGCACTGTTTTAGTTTGCAATATGGCATCTTCTTCCACTAACACTGCTATCTTCAACATCACTAAGCTTGATGGTACAAATTATGCCTATTGGAAGAGCCAAGTTTGACAGGTATTGGTGTAGAAATCGCAGATAAAACCACTAAAATTATATGGAGAGTAGCTTGAAACTATGATTGATGATTAATGGATGGAGCTTGATGAGCTATGCAAGTCCACCCTCATCTTGTCTCTCACTAAACAAGTGCATTA
This sequence comes from Lygodium microphyllum, assembly GCF_053477565.2. NCBI lineage: Eukaryota > Viridiplantae > Streptophyta > Polypodiopsida > Schizaeales > Lygodiaceae > Lygodium > Lygodium microphyllum. The sequence goes on from NC_141141.1 coordinate 25,634,465, forward strand.
CAATGTGATTGAGGAAGCACAGAGTGCTTGGTAGCTTTGGGATAAGATCAAGAACCTCCATGACAAGAAAAATCAAGCAAGTCAGATGTATTAGCTGAAGCATCTTATGGACCTACACATGAAGGAGAATGTGACGATGTCTTCTCATTTGAGCTAGTTCCATGCTATTCTCGAGGACTTGACTTCGCAAGGCATTACTTTCAATGATGAGGTTACTCCATTGTTTTTGCTTGGGACTCTGAGTGAAACATAGGATGTATTTCGCACTGCCTTATATGCTTCTACTACTATTTTGAACTTGCCTGATGTAAAGAGTACTCTTTTGCAAGAAGAGATCAGCTGCAAGAACTTGGATGCCTCTTGTGTGTCGCATGCTTTGACTATTAGAGGCAGAGATGGTAATGGAAAGAATGACTGTGGCAGAGACTCGCAGAAGTCTAGGTCTAAGTCATGTGGTAAGTCGTGTAGCAAGTCTCGTGGGAGAAATGCTAATGTGACATATCATCATTGTGGCAAAGAGAAGGGAAAAGACAAAGTACAGGAAAAGTCCTCTAATCATAGCATTGTGCTTGCAAAATCTAGTGTGAAAATCGAGGAGATAAATGTCATGTAAAGTGAGGACTCCGATGGGGAGTACATACTTGCACCTAGTTCTTGTGATGCTATGCCATTGGCCGAGGTTCACTCTATGTATGTGTAGTGTTGTCTTTTGGATTTTGGTGCTTCATTTCATGTTACACCATGCCATGAGTGGTTCCACTCCTACCACACTATCTCTGGTGGTTCAGTTCACTTGGTTGATGATAGGTCACTTGCTATTGTTGGCATTGGGGATGTATGGTTGCAGTTCTCTACTGGCAATACTTTTCTATTACAAGATGTACGTCATGTACCTGCGCTTATATGTAGTCTTATGTCTACAAGGCAGCTTGATGATGTTGGGTTTCATATTTCATTTGGGGATTTGGCCTGGAAGATCATATCTTATAAACTTGTGCTTGCTAGAGGTGCCAAGGTTGGTAGCCTCTATCCTCTTGTAGTTGATGAGTCATTTGTTGACCATGTTTTGTCAGTGGGTTCCATCCCACATGTATCTCTTGGCATGCATGTTTGGGCCATATGTCCTTGAAGGGAATGAAAATGCTTTTTGGTTTGCAATACTTACCGCCCCTTGACTATGCATGTTTTGATTCATGTGAGCATTGTCTTTATGGCAGATAGACTAGGAATACACATAAGAAGTCTGATAGGACATGCATGAGTGAGCCCATGGCATTGGTACATTTAGATGTCTGTGGGCCCATGCCTTGTCAGTCCATGGGTGGTGCAAAGTATTTTGTGATGTTTATTGACGATTTTTTGTGTAAAGTCTGGGCTTATCCCATTAAGATTAAATCTGATGTCTTGGCTATGTTTCAGAAATGGCTTGCATTGGTTGAGAAACCAGACTTGCCTTAGGACTAACAGGGGGGGGGGGGGGGGATATGTGTCACATGCCTTTGAGCAACTATGTGATGAGAGGGGTATTAGGCGTCAGTTGACCGCCCCCTATAACCCATCCCAAAATGGTTTGGCTGAGAGGATGAATAGAACTGTCCAAGAGCATGCACGCAGTATGCTTAGCCATACAGGCCTACCACATAGCTTTTGGGATGAGGCAGTCAATACAACTATGCATATCATAAATAGATCACCTTCCAGTGGTTTGGATTTCTAGGTTGCAGAGGAGGTATGGACTAGGAAACCTCCACTTATGCGCATCTACATGTCTTTGGATGTGAAGCATACTGCCATGTGCCCAATGACAAGCATAGTAAGCCGGATCCTAAAAGTGTCAAATGCATTTTCCTTGGATATGGAGATGCAGAGGAGATGGGTTACTGCCTCTGGGATCCACAGGTGCAGAAAGTCATCTACAGCCACGATGTAGTCTTCCATAAAGACCAAATACGTAGGTAGCCTGAGAAGGTGGTAGAGATATGCATGGTTATATTCCAGGAGGAGCCACGTGCTCTTGCACAGCCAGTTGGACAGCCTGCAACAACAATTGGTACACATGACCCGAGTATTGGAGAGGATGTTGGACATGTAGTAGAGCCTACAGTGAGACGGTCTACTAGAGATAGACATCCCTCTAATAGATTTGAGCCCTTGATGCATTATGTCTTGGTTATAGATGCAAGAGAGCCTGTCACTTATGATGAGGCTATGCATAGGGGTGACAGTCACTCCTGGGAGAGGGTTATGCAGTCTGAGGTGGATTATAAGGCAAGACTTGTTGCTTAGGGTTTCAAACAGGAGCATGGAGTTGACTTTAATGAAGTCTTTTCTCCTATGCTCAAGATGACCACCCTACACTTGGTTCTAGCCTTAGTCATGCAGCTTGACTTGGACATGTATCAGATGGATGTCAAGACTGCATTCTTGCATGGAAATTTGCATGATGAAATTTTCATGGAGCAGCCTAAGGGCTTTGCAAAACCTAGCAGGGAGTACCTAGTGTGCTTTATGGCTTGAAGCATGCACCTAGAGAGTGGTATCATAAGTTTGATGCCTTTATGCAGTCACAAGGCTACAACAAGAGTGCTATGGATCCGTGTCTTTACATGAAGAAAGCCCATGATGGCTCATTTCTTATTTTGGTACTTTATATGGATGATATGTTGATAGCAGGGAAAGCTCATGATGAGTGGATGCTCTTACATCTCAGATGAAGAAGAAATTTGAGATGAAGGATTTGGGACATGCCTCTCACATCCTTGGTATGCGCACTAAGCGCAACAGGCATCAGGGACTACTCTACCTCTCACAAAGGGAATACATTCATAAAGTCCTTGAGCGTTTCCGTATGCAAGATGTGAAGCCTATTGGCTATCCATTACCTTATTATGTGAAGGTCTCATAGGTCGATTGTCCGCAGCTGATAGTGTCTGCAAACAAATGAGCAGAGGACTGAAATGGCCAAGATCCCTTATGCATCGGCCATGGACAGTTTGATGTATGCCATGATAGCCACTTATTCAGATATTGCATTTGCAATTGGTGTTGTGGCGCCTATATGGCTACAATTGGCAAGAAGCATTGGGATGCCGTGAAGGGTATCATGAGATACTTGAAGGGCACAACAGATATGTGTATTTGCTATGGCAAATAGGATATAGAAATTGTGGGATACACAAACTCTGATTATGCAGGATGACATACAGATAGTAGAAAGTTCACTTCTGGCTATGTATTCACCTATGCTGGAGGTGCTGTCTCTTGGATGTCTAGGGTTTAGAAGTGTATTGCTCTCTCTACCATTGAGGCCGAGTATGTTGCAGCCACTGAGGCTTGCAAGGAGGCCATATGGTTGGGTTGTTTGGTTCATGACCTTGGGATTGATGCTATACCTACACTGCATTTGGATTCTATGAGTGCTATTCAACTAGCCAAGAATCCGGTCTTTCATGCGAAGATAAAACACATTGAGGTGAGGTATGACTTCATACGTGGGGTTGTGGAGGATAGGTCTGTTGACCTTGTCAAGATCTTCATTGACGAAAATCCTGCATATCTACTCACGAAAAGCCTCACCACTGAGCGCTTTGCCTTCCTTAGGAGATTGATGGGCGTTGGATGAGATTACGTTTTTTCTTATCCTATTGTATGTGTGTACATTGTACTCTCTTTGTTTTTTCTTTTCACTCCTCACTGGGACAGATTTGCCTTTTAAGTGGGAGGTTATTTGGGGTAAAGGCACCTTTGCCTAGCCATCCATGTATTACTACGCTGATAGTACACGCCATTGCACATTGCAGGTGGTGGGCGCCCATCACCGTCACTTTATTCTTTATTCTTTTAGTGACAGTTTGAATAAAGGTAGCCGGTCACACATTGTGACTCTTGGAGTTCCCATTTTGTGTCTCTCTCTTTCTTGCTCTTGCTCTCCCGCCATAGCTCTTCCAAGCAAGCTTCGATCCTTCTCACCTTTCATGGGGTAAGTTAAGTTATCGTTGAAGAAGACTAAAATAAACTCATCAAGGTTTGGTCTAAAAATATCTTGCACCAACCTATTGAAAGTGATTGGGGTATTAGTCAACCCAAAAGACATTACAATGATCTCATAATATCCACCCCTTGTGTTGAAGGTAGTCTTGAGGACATCTTTTTTTAAATTCTACTTTAGTATAGCTTGATCTTAGGTCAATTTTTGAGAAGATATTTACTCCTTGAAGCCAGTCAAGAATTTCATTGATCTTGGGGATTAGATATTATTTTTTATGGTATGCAAAGGTGAAGAGTACCATTCTTCTTCTTTTAAAATAGAATTGGGGCTTCCCATGGTAAATTAATTGGTCTAATGTATCCATGGTCTAATAAATACTTAAGCTTTTCCTTTAATTGATGGTTTGGAGATTAACATTTAATAAGCCCGCTTTGCTATAGGTCAACCAACTCTTGGGACAAGCTCAATCTCATGATTGAATTTCCTTTTAGAAGGAAGCTTTGTCAAATCCATTGGGAAGACATCAGCATATTCCTTCATTCAAGAAAAATACTCTTTCACTTCTTTATTCTGATAAATCTTGTTAAGCTTGATCAAGTAGATGGTAGCCCTTTTATTAATCCTTGAACAATGCATGAGGCCTTAGCTAATTGGAACTTTGGTCTTCCAGCTTTGCCTTACATAATTACTTTAATTCATTTTGCATTTTGGAATGCAGCTTGGTCTTTCTCACAATGGAGGTGGGCATCATTGGGAATTACCTAGTCCATTCCAAGAAGGTAATATAAGCACCCAAATTCATAACACGGAACCATATGTTTGTAGGCTCATTGCCTAGATCAAACTCTACATTTCTAGTTTGGTATGATGAAACAACTTCTCTTCCAGTAGCTAATTATACCAAGAGTTTAGATACTTATGTAATCTATATACCTTTTTTTTTGCACACTTTGGAGAAACAAAGCAATGAGTACATGTGTAAAATAAAATTTTGGAAGGGTATTCCTTGGTAGTTTACCGATGTATAAATCACTAAAAATTGACAATTTGACCCCTTGTCAAGAGCATCATGAATCATCTCTCTTTCTAGTTTGGTCTCTATTGAGGATTCAACCCTTCTTCCTCTCCTATGACAATTATTATGGAAGCTCTTCCTCTTCTTAATTCTCTTATTCCTCTATTTTGGCCATGAAGCCATCCTTGTTGAAGAAATTGGCTTAGTTTAGGGCACTGTCTTTTGTAGTGGTCTAATACGTTACAATGGAAATACCTTTGAGCACTAGTGTTTTGATTTATGGGAACAAAGGTGCCTATTGCATTAAATTTTTCCTTCTTTATTACATCAAATTGTTATTGTCATTGCCATCTCTTTATGAAGTCATGAGCTCTTCTATTGGTCAATCCTTAATCCCAATATCTTGTGTTCCTTGATTGTACTTAAAGACTAAGTAAAGCCTGAAGAACTCATTTCTTTAAGGCATGATAGAAAGGTAGAAGATACCTTCTACAGACTTCTTTTATGAGTTTTCATGTAGTAGCATCTTTCAAGACTCTAGTATCTTTGCACACTTGCTTCGCCAAAGACATGCTTTCCCTATTAGTTTTAGCTTGGCCAACATGGCGTGATTAGGGGTACTTATCCCTATGGCTCAAAATAGTCTTCCATAGACTCAATTTAAACTTTTGGCTTGTTTCCATGTTCTTTCTTTTCCCATCAAATTTTAGAGGTCGAATTTTCTTGTGAAAGGGTTTCTCTTTTTGCAATTTGATAGGACCAATGATAGGTGGAATGTCTTGGGATTGAAAATATGCAAGAACTAGTTTAATATGTGTATATAAAGCTTTTCCCATTTTTCAACTTAAGAATGTTTTTAGAACTACAAATTTTGCATAAGTTGAAGAGAAATGAAATATTTCTTATTCAATTTATTTTTTAGTAGCTAGAGGCATTACATCATGAATAGGGTTCTACTATAAGATTCACCCATGGGACTTAGATACATTAACGGTATTATAAGATGGGGATTTGGCAAACATATATAGGATTTTATACTTGGAGGGAAGGTGGGAATAAATTTCGTTAAAATAATTATTTTGGTGAGAGAAATCTAAAATAGGAGCTTTATTAGCTTTGATTACTTTGGCTATTACCTTGTAGATGTAATAATTTAGATGATAGACTTTCCATCCTCATGCAAAATGAGTCGGATTAACCCTAGACTCTTCAAAAGCAAATATCTTAATGACTTTCAAATTTTCCATCCATTGTAATCTTTTAAGGCTAGTTTTGATATAAGGAAGATGATCAACATCAATGAAGAAATACACTCCATTTCATGTCCATTACCTTTCTCGATACATTGGGGAAGGATTATAAAGTTGGTCTAGAATGCGCAGGAACTCATTTCTTTAGGAGGAGTGCATAACTAATGTGAATATGGATCTAAATACAAGGAAATGGTTACAAGCTTTGTCATTCTAAAAAAAAATAACTAGATATTAGTGGCACAATAAATCATGAGGATTTTTTCTTAATTTGGTTCTTATCCAACCTCAATATTTTACAAACAATACTTAATCTTTGCTCTGATACTTATTGTAACGTGGCTACCTAAACAAATATTGAGAGCATGTATTTTTAGTAGCCCATCAAGAAGTAATCAAGAATAACCAGACATTTGTAATATTGAACTACTTGAGTCTACCTTGTAGTGGAAGCTCCATCTCAACCCCAAATGAATCAACCTAAAAATGGGGATCTAATGTAAAATCTATAGTCTCCTATCAGTTATCTAGTATCAACATTTGAGGTGACTGCATTTCTATCATCCACATCAAGTCAAAGCAAACCATTGCAATGCGTGGTTCAAAGAGAGTGAGAAACAAGGGAGAGTGATGTGTGTTGACCCCTATACCCATAAGGTATAGTCTCAACTCATGCCCCCTAAAATGACATTGGTTGGATTCTAATGACGACATGCTAGGATAGTCAATATTTGATTGTCAATATTCGGTCCTTTCTAGTCTTGCCTAATCTAATGTGTGAGTTATAATGGAATCCTTTTAACTAACCGAGACCACCCTACCATTAGAGAGACCCATCAAGGCTAACCATTCGCATTCCTCACGAGCTTTTCTTTATTTTTCTAATTAATTTAGCATAATTTAGCCAGACACAGAGATTTAGCTTCATTAGTTAGCCCTTTTAAACAATGTTCATTCGCATAATTTAGGTACAAATATGAATACAAAGAAAATCAATCTTCTCAAAAATTTGTTGAATTCTTATTATTCTTATCTTAATAATCTTTCTACTTCGCATTTGATCCCTACTTAAAGCCTAAAATAAACCACCAAGTCTTCCCTCGACTAGCATCACACCCTTTTATGAGATCCATCCAGGCTTGTAGGAGGTAGAATAGTCCTAGTACACCCAAGGAATTATGGCCAAAGCCAGCCTAGCTTCTTGGTACCTCCTATTCTGCAATGAATTGCTATTGAGGGACCTCTCGCACGGGGTACTAGTCCTAGCAATCAAGAGTAGTAAACCAACCCTATTGGTCAAGCATTTTCGGATAGTCTTTTTGATGAAAGCAATATGCCAAATAGGCTCTTATGCATAAGTGCCCATATAGGATGTAAGTTTAAAACCATAGATTCCATAGTTTCAAGTCAAGATTTTTAGGTCTCTTGGTAAATTAACTCGCTTTTAGGAAACTATGATGTATCTATTTGAGTATCAAGGTTTACTCCTAGATGATTAATCCTTATGTTTTTACTCGGGGGAGGAAATTGTAAGTTTACTAGGTATCATCAATAGAAGGGTTATTTTATTTAGTAAAAATTATAGGAGTACATTTATAAAAGAGGTTTTTAAATTACAATTTGAAAAAAATTCGTAAGTTTCTTAAAGAAAAAGGAGTCATTTTATTACCTTAGAGCATGTAAGGAAAGTATATTTTCTAATATCCTTTGAATACACATGATATCGAGGGCTTACATATAGTGACTCCCCAAGTGTTTTTAAACCTAATGAGGTACTTGTTAATATCTACCCTTGTGAAATTGAGTTAATATCTCCCTTAATTCCTTTTATGGGGTGGCTAGATTATAGATTAAATGTCTTACAATCTATTCTCTAAATCCATTCGTCTCACTAATATATAAAATCTAATTTATTTAAGGATTTTCTATATGAGGACTAGGTGTCATCACGAGAGGGTAATTCTAGTTGAACTTCCTCCCAAGCATCTAGTGTTTTGTCATTCTACTCGACATTTCGAGTACCCATAAGGATCTCAATGTGTCTAGCACTTTGATTTTATCAACATTACTTAACAAGATTTTATTCTATAATTATTTTAACAATATCACTTTGAAATAGGAAGGAATAACTTGGACTTGGGGTTACGGAATGGGGATGTTGCTCGGGTGTGCTACCTCACACCCACCCAGATCGATTACTTCTTTTCTTAGGGGCCATCTTATCTCTTGCATCCTTCTTCTTCACGCTTGTAGACTTGTTGAAGTAGGAGAACAAGTTCAAAGGAAGTGCATGTAGGGTTTCAATAACGAGAAATTTGGCTTAGGAGGGTAGACTTAATGATAAGGTTATGATGGAATTTTGGAATTCTGATGTATTCCCCACACAAAGAATAAGAGGGATGAAAAGGATAAGGTGATGATAATAGGGGATAGAGAGGATGTGGTAAAAGTAGTCATGTAGTTTAGAGTGTACATATGGGGGCGAAGAGAGTGGCAAGGTAATTTGGGTACAATGGGAGTCTCCAAAACTATAAATGTGAATCTCATATGACCCTCGAGTATGGATCAAATACATAACCATTTTGATCTCTCACTCCCTCTATGCACACTTCTCACTCGTTCTTACTATTTCTCATTGTCCTTTACTATCCCTCTTTCTACCTCTATCTTCTCTTTTTCACTATTTTCCCCTCTTCGTCCTCTCTCTCTCCCCTTACTATTTATTCTCTATCTCCCTTTTCTCCTCTCTTACCATCTCTATCTCTATATAGTCTTTTTTTCTCAATACCTCTCTGTAATGGTCTAAAACCATGCAAGAAGGGGGGGATGGTAATAAAGATTCAAAAAAAAGAAACCTTAGTGAAACATGAAAAAAAGATTGGCCATCAAAATGGCACCACCAACCCCATCAAATCGAACGCCACCTCTCCAAATTATAACTGAATCTCTCTCTCTCTCTCTCTCTCTCTCTCTCTCTCTTCTCTCTCTCTCTCGTGATCACATCGACCTCTCTCGCATCCTCTCATAACCATCGTGGAAGTATGCTGTAGTCGACTACCCCATGTCATGAGTTGTGAGGATGCCTTGTTAAGGCCAATAGCCTTAGGCTATAGTTTTATGCTAAAAAGCCGAGGCTAGCCTAAGGCTTAGGCTAATAATATCTCACTACCCCCCCCCCCCCCCAGTGGTAGAGAGAGAGAGAGAGAGAGAGAGAAGAGAACAGAAGAGAACAGAAGAGGAGGAGAATAGAAGAGGTGAGGAAGAAGAGAAGAGGAGGAGAAGAGAAGAAGTGGGGAAAAAGAGAAGAGAGGAGGAGAAGAGAAGAAGAGGAGAAATGGATAGGTGGAGAAGAGGAAGAGGGGAAGAGAAGAGGTGGTGAAGAAGAGAAGAGGAGGAGGAGAAGAGGGCAGGAAGAAGAGAAGAGGAGGACAAGAAGAGAGAAAGAAGAGGAGGTGGAGAAAAAGAGAAGAGAGGAGGAGAAGAGGAAGATAAGAATACAAGAGAATAGGGGAGGAGTAGAGAAGAAGAAAGGAACGAGTAGACGAAGGGGAGAGGAGAATAGAAAGGGAAAAAAGAAAGGGAGAGAGAGAAATGAGAGAAAGGGAAGATCATCTTCAACCACAAAGGAGAACATGACTTCGGCTTGCGAAGGTCTTGTCTACCTTTAGTGCCTTTCTTACCCACGACACAAGTCCTTCCTCTCTCTATATGAAGTCTTGGTCTCGCAAGGAGCCACCAAATTACTTAGAGTTTTGATCAAGACCCCTCAAAGCTAGCAATACATACTTTTTCTCAAGATGGTTCCAAAGAGATGGTACTTGGGAGTGGGGAGCATAGAAGCTACCAATACGATTTGTGAATGTGGTCAACACGATGTCACTCGTAATACAAGACCACGTTCCTTCATAAATTAACATTCATTTAATATATGATTAAAAATATAATTAAAGAATTCTAAATATTTCATAAAGAAATCGTAGCTTAACAAGAACAATAGAAAAAAATGTTAGAAAAAGTAAATGTTATTAAATTAGAGTTTTAAAAGAATAGGATAATTGCATAACATAGAAATGCATTGAATAAATTCCCTCCAATTGCATGTACATTAAGAATATTTATTTTAGCTAGGAAAATAGAAAAGTACACTAATAATATTTCTTTTAGCTAGGAAAAGAGGAAAATGCATTAAGAATATTTCTTTTTGCATGTACAAATTATGTAAATGTTAGGACAAGTAAAACATTTTGCATTAGAAACATTCTTTTAGCATTCATAAATTATGCAAATGTAGAGAAAGGTGAAGGTTGCATCAATGATATTTTCTTTTGTATTTAAAAGTTACATAAATATCAAGAATAAATTCCTTAGTACTTATGAGTCATACAAACAGAGAAAAATAAAATTTCTTGGTATTTATAAATAATTTAAAGTGGAGTAGGATAATTGAAGTAGGTGATAAAAATTTACTGATTAAGATTACTTTAAAGAAAAGAAAACTTTACTATTATTAACTAGATTGAAATTATGATGTATATAGCTCATAAAAAATTAAATCGAATATGTAACTATCTTTAAACGTAGGATATTCAGATCGATTCACTTTACCAACATGACAAAGTGAAACATGAGTCCTAGATTATGAGATAACCAAAAAAGGATGATATAGTTCTCCTTGAGAAGAATAACATCAACTCTCAAACTTGGAACCACAAACTCCATAGGCACCATAGCCTCCAATCCATATACCAACTTGTAAGGTGTAAGTTGAATTGTTACTTTATATGTAGTCCTGAAAGCCCACAATGCAGAATCCAATTTTTCATCCCAATCTTTCATGTTGTCCTTAACTATTTTCTTGATAATATGGATCAAAATCTTGTTGGAGCTCTTTGCCCTCCATTAGCTTGTGAGTGATGAGGAGTAGAATTTTTATGCGATATCATGTGCCTAGCTCTCAATTCTTGAATAACTTGATTCAAGAAATGCTTACCTCTATCATTGATCAATTCTACAAGGCATCCAAACCCGGTCATGATGTTAGAATATAAAAATTTGGCCACACTCACTGCCTTATTATCCTTGAGCCTCCACCTACTTTGTACATTAGTCAATGTGCAAACCATGACATACTGATTATGTGTCCTTTTAGCAGCTAGCTTAATAGGTCCATCATAATCAATCCCCCATTTCTAGAATGGCTCAAGTGGCAGTAAGGATGATCCTACATCATATCCGTGTCAAGAGGCTGACCTTCCTTCAAACATTGCAGACATTCTTTAGCATATTGATGGGAATCCCTCAAGATAGTAGGCCACCACAAATGTGCTTGTAATTTCTCCAGAAAAGTGACCACTTGACAATCTGGAATGGGCTTCATAAAGGATTGTGGTTTTTCGTATTCAAGAACACACCTTCGCAAGACATTATCAACTCCTCTCTTATATAAAGTATTCATAATAACATGAAATAATCTACTCTTCAATGCTAACTTCCTTCTTTGAACTATTGTAAGGTGTACCAGCATTACCCCTTCTTATAGGAAAGGTAACAACTAGTCATAATATGAATCAAGATCTACCACTTGAACTCCAAAGAGTTCAACATCATGAAGCTGCTGAAGAACTCCTACTTCTGCATCGTCATTCTCCAATTTGCTAATATAATCAACCATTACATGTTCTTTTTTAGGAGCATGAATAACCTTGAAATCAAACTCTTGCAATAGCAACATCCATCTAGCCAATCTTCCCATTAACTGAGGTTCATTAATCAAGAAAAAAAGAGTTTGGTGGTTCACATGAAAGATCACTCGATTACCAAGCAAGTAATGTGTAAATTTTTGCACAGAGAAAGCCATGCCAAGTGCTTCTCTCTTTGTGACCAAATAATACTTTTCAGTAGCATTCAATATTCTACTTGCATAATAAATTGGTCTAAACCATCGAGGTACCTTATCTTGCATAAGTAGTGCTCCATCAACAAGATTAGAGGCACCCACAAATACATGGAATGGTAAGTCCCACACAAAAGGCTGTAATATTGGGGCCACCACTAACATTTTCTTGGGGATGTTAAAAGCTCTTTCCTAATCAGTCCTCTAGAAAAATTGCATATCCTTATTGGTTAAAGTGGTAAGGGGAACACAAATATGTGACAAGTACCTTAAGTACATGTTATGCCATTTCACTTGACCCACAAATCTCGTGACTTCATGCACATTGGTTGGAGCTTTAGGCTTCTGAACCATTGCTATTTTTCTTGGATCTATAGCCACGCCTTCTTCAAATAAAATATGGCCCAAAAGTACTCCCCACTTTGTTGCAAAAACAAACTTGAAAGGATTTGGGGGCATTCCAAATCTCTTGCATATTTCAAAGGATAGCTTGAGGTGCTTCAAGTGCTCCCTCTTGCTACAAAAAACATAGAAATCATCAATAAAGACCCTCATAAAAGGTTGTTAAATATGGCTCAAAAATCTTGTGGGCAGCTCCTTGAAATTAAATAGGTCCATTCTTTAAGCCAAAATTCATGACGTACTAACATAGGCTCCCCACTTTGTAATGAAAGCAGTTTCCATATCATTTGGATGCATCTTGATATGATTGTAGCCTAAAACCCATCCAGAAAGTTGTACATTTCATGTCTTGCTACATCATCAAGCAAGGAATTTGTAAAAGGTATTGGAAAAGGATCAGTAATGGTAGCTGCGTTCAATTTCCTATAATCCACACACACCCTGATCTTTCTATCCTTCTTAGGTACCACTACAATGGGAGATAACCATGTTATTGCATTAACAAGCTTGATAAAGCCAACCCTCAATAACTTTTCAATTTTTACCTACTTAGCACGATTGGGATTCATCCTATATCTCTTTTGAATAATTGGCTTAACATCCTTCTTCAAGTTGATCCTATGTTGACACATTGTTGGATCAAACCCCTTCATGTCTATATAGTCCCAAGCAAAGATGTCCTGAAACTCTTGACATAACTTGATAAGATCCTTCTTGAAAGTTTCCTCCACATAGATGCTCATCCAAATGAGTTTACTCTCTCCTTGCTCATTCAAGTTAACCTCTCAAACTTCATCTTCAACTACTCTTGTAGATTTTCTCATAGTGTGCTCATACCTCTGCTCGGCTTGAATAATGGCTTTTTTTCCTTTCTCTTTGAGCACATCAAGGTTGTCCATACCCTTAAAATCCTTACATTTTTTATTTTTAGATTCTTCTTTCAATTTATTTGTAGGATGACTAGTTATTGAGTCTTGAATTAATTTATATTCCTCATTTCCTGGGTTCTCTTGAAATTCATGTTGCTCCCAATCTTTAGGAAGTCCACCTAAATGTTGCCCTGACTAGTTTTGACCTGCAATTTAAATAGTTTTCTAATTCCAAAACTGCATTTCCTTCACTTATGGAAGAATCCTGATACTCTTGAATGATGCCATCAACATCTATCTCAAACATTGGAACCACATAAGGATTTGCTTGCAGGCTCCTCCTCATCATCTTCCACTTCATCTACAAGATTAATAGTTTGAGCTACCATAGGTCTAGTAGAAATCTTGAAGATTATCTTATTAACTATGGATAATCTAATCTCCTTGAGTCATCTTGGGATACATACATAATATTTACCCTAATCCTGCTTCAACTTGGCTAATTCGCACCATGGTATGCCCAAAAGCATTTTATAAGAACTCCCAGTTTCTGACACCCTTAGGACAACAAAACTTACCCTGAACTTTAGGCTTTCCACTTTGATTAGTTGATTCTTAAGAATACCTAATGGATGTAACATCCTCTGATTTTCCATCCTAACCTAAAATGGGTATGGTAGCAGTTCCTTCTACTTGGTTGTCAAATATGTATGTTCAGGAAGTATATTGATTCCTGATCCCCCATCTCGTAGGACATCATCATGCTTCTTTCCTACATAACTTGAATGGTGGGAACTTGATAATCCACAACTCCTTGTTGGGTCGGTATGAATGCATGACACTCATGAATTGCCCAATCTTGAACTGATTTATCTTTAAGAACTTCTTGTTTCTTTTTCTTGATCTTTAGGAGCAACTTTTCCTTGAGCCCTAATATTAAATCCAAGATCTACTCCAAGGTTAATTGCAAGGAGCACTTTGATAGAGCCTAAAATAACTCTTCTGAACCTCCCTAAAAATTTCTTGATGCCTTATCTTAAGGATAGTAATCATATTGATTAGGATTCAAAGTACCTTGACCCTCTTGATAATCAAACTCCTCAAATATTGGTGTCCCAGCCACTTTTTGTAGCTTCCTAGCTTGTTTACTTGCCTTTTTCTTGGATTTCTCTTATTCTTTTGCCAATCAAGCTTCAAGCCTACTTAGTTTTTGTGACAGCTAATATCATAGCTTCATTAGGACAATCCTCTAACTTAATGCAATTAGAACAATCACATTCAATATGCATACTTACAACATTCAAGTTACTTGACACCTTCTTTGTCCTTTCATGAACTTTCTCTTGGATGAATCTTCCCATAACCAGCCGCACTTGTACCTTCAGGAAGTTGCCTTTGCTTATCATGGTTAGGAAGCTCTATGGGGACTGTTACAATTGGGGCAGGTGGATGCTATGGATGAGATGCTCTTGTAGGTCTTTCATCATTGTAGGACCTTGTTATTGGCATACCTCTCTCAATCATATGCCTTGCCTGCCCAAAGTTCACACTTTGGTTCAATAAAATGTTTGTGACTTCCACAATAGTGGTAAACTACCATTTTAGCAGTTTGCTATGCAGTACCTAAAATTTCCCCAAGGCTATCTTGCTTGCATTCGTCTAGGTCCCCCCTGAAGGGCCTCTAAGGCATTGTGTGAGTAATAACCTAATTTACTACAACTGGCTACATAGGTCTTGGCCTAGGCTACATCACTATCATTTGTTGTGCCATCCTGGCATTACGATTGTACCAACAAGTCCTGGTCTCATGGCCATTCCTTTGGCATATCTCACAGTACTTTTCCCTCCTCTTAGTAGTATGAGAAAAACATCTTTAAGCTTTTGTTTGATCTTCTTATCTAGTTTAGTCTCTCTGCCTTTTCCTTGGTTTTATCCTTTGATTTCTTCTTCTTAATCTTTGCTAAACTTGATTTCTTCCTTTTCTTCCTGTGTTTCTTCTTGCTAGACTCTTCATCATCAGAGTCACTAAAGTTAGCCTCCAATTTTGAACGAAACTATTGTCCTCATCCTCACTGTTAGTTTCTAATCTTAGATCTGAATCTACATACTAGAATCTAGATCTAAGGAATCATCATCCTTATGGGTCTATGATTGGGAGGTACCAAGCCTCCTCTCCACCCTCATAGCAGCTCTTATCATGGTATCTAGTGTGTCATTCTAACCAAGCTTCACATTCCCAATTTGACCCGTGAGACCCTTAATGAAATAAGTAATCTCCATCTCTATACTGATGGTGCATCTCCAACATCCAATCTATTAAGCAAAATTTTAAAATTTTGAGCATAATCTTCAACTAGTATATTCTTCTGCTTGATCTTCTTGATCTTTCTTAAGATGTCTTCCAGAGTTTTATCCTTCTTCTGAAACTTGCCAAAAAATGTTTTCCTTAATGCATCATATGTATTAAATGCTACCATACCATAATTGGTAAACCAGTCCATGGCTTTTCCTTATAAGGTGGCTGTTACAAACTGTTGCTTCTTAACTTGATCTCCATACATGTGGTTGAATCCACTTGCTGTCTACCTTGTCTCAAATTGAGCCATAGCAGTTAGTAGAGTCTTCCTTATTTTTCTCTAAAAATTTAGATGCTCTCACCTCTGGGTTAACAAGTTGATTTGGATTCATTGTTCTTTTCTTTTGAGACTTCCTTATCAATAGTAGTAAGGGATTAAAATTCAGAGACTTCCTTGATATAAGTCTTGTCCTGTAATAGCACTATCCTCCCAAGCACTATATAATGTAATCTCTCCAATGCTTATTTAGGAGGAGTATCTTGACATTTAGATAACAATATTAAATCATCATCATCTGATACACTTGGTGGGCTTGTAGGAGTTGGATGGGTTGGATGAGATTCTATAGATGTAGTAGGGAAATGGTATACTATTGTAGTACCTATAGAGGTACCACATCTTGATAGTCCTGTTTATCATTTGTAAACTATTCTTTAGTGAGCCTGCCTTATCCTCCTACTTCTCCTCTATTATTCAACAATTCCTTCTACTCATTTTGCCTTGTCAAGGCTTCCCTTAATTCTCGGGATCTGCTCCTTGTTAAAATGGGTTTTGAAAAATATGGATAATTGTTTGACATATATGCTGCCCACAAAGGCACCCTACACATCTTCAATGCCATCAGGATCCTGCACTCGTATATCCTGATCTTGTGGAAATTGGTTCTAAGACTCATGCTTAAATCATGAGAATTTTGGCCCATGAAACTGGCAAGATCGCCAAAGTGTTATGGCCTCTCAAGAGACCACAACAGGAACACAGAACATATTAATCTACTTGAAAATAGTCCTATTGCTACAAATAACTTCTTGAATCTATTTACAACCATATTAAGCATTTAATTTTCATAAATGATATGCATACATGAAATACGCATTATAATCATCTAATTGACACCACTCTCCCTGAAAATTATTAGACAATTTATTGTTATCATGACCATTCTTGATTGAGTAACTTGAAGTAGGCATCACTAATATTCAGGATACTCTGACACTGAGAGACGAAAGCTAGGGGATAAAATGGGATTAGATACCCCAATAGTCCTAGCCGTAAACAATGGATACTAAGCACTACGCGTATCGACTCGTGCAGTGCTGTAGCATTAGCATTAAGTATCCGAGAGTACTTAAGTGGCTAGGGGTGAATCAGAAAGCTACGACTATGTTCCTTTATTGAAGTCTGAAGGGCCATAAGAACCTACAGGCGGGAAAAGGAGTCCCAATACACCCAGTGCCAGATAACAGCAAGAAACAACAAGCCAGATAGTATGATAGCACAGACAGATAGAGTCAAACATCAATGACCATAATAATTTGATAGTCCTGAAAGATTTCTCATTCTTGATCATGTAGACTATGAAAATATATAACTTCTTGATTCTCAAGAAAGGTGCTTGAACTTCAGGTGGAATATAATATGAAATATAAAGTCGAATTACACATGCTAATCCTAAAATTCTACATGCATATAAGTACTAAGGTATAAAAATACTAAATAGATGATGGAATCCAAGCCCTAATACGAGGAATGGATTGGCTAATCCCCAATGACACTCATATTCATTGAAAAAAGTATCAACTCACATTTGTAGATTAAAAAGGAGAGTTATTAACTACTCAAGGCAAAGTTGAAAACCCTATAATCTAGCTAGTGAAAGCTTCTTGGATCATGATAAGGGACAAAGAAAAGAAGTGCCTATTTACCTAATCAAACTTAATAAGATTAAGCAAGAAAAGGAAGGTAATGAAGAACCGTGCTAGCTAAAGGAATATATAGATGTGTTCGGTCATGTGAGAAGAGCTAATAGAACTTCCTCTACCAAGAGAAAATGATCATGAGATTAAGCTAACACTAGGAGCTACACCCCAGCTAGGGCAAAGTGACCCTATCATATGTCCATTCTAGAAGCCATTGAGTTGAAAGAACAACTCAAGTAACTTCTGGACCAAGGATACATTAGACCAAGTAATTCACCATGGGGAGTCATGGTTCTATTCCAAAAGAAGAAGGAAGGAACCCTCCATCTTTGCATCAACTATCATGGGCTAAACCAAGTGATGATCAGGAAAAAATATCCAATCCCAAGGATAGGCAAATTGCTTGACTATCTTCAAGGTGCAAATATATTCTCAAAGAGATTAGGCTATGATCAGATAAGCATCAAAGAAGAAAACATTCCAAAAATTTTATTTAATACAAGGCATGGCCATTATCAATTCATTATGATGATGTATTTTGGATTAACCAATGCACCCGTAACCTTTAACATACTGATGCAAGACATCTTTTGGCCCTATCTTGATGACTTTGTTCTTATATTCTTCGATGGCATCATGACCAAATCAAAGAAGGATGAAGATCATGAATCGAAACTTTGAGTTTTCCTTGAAACAATGAGGACACACATGATTTATGCAAAAAAGAAGAAATGTGCCTTCTTTTAGTGGTAGATTGAATACCTTGGATTTATAGTCTCGAACAAAGGGATTGTGGTAGACCCTAGCAAGGTTAAAGATCTACAAGAATGGACATCCCCAATGACAGTTAAGGAAATTTGAAGCTTTCTAGGCTTGACAAGATGGTATAGGATTTTTATCAAGGACTTTGCATTGATTTCCGCACCCTTGACCGATTTACTTAAGAAACAAACTGCCATTGTATTGACTCTCATTGAACAGTCTAGCTTTGAGAGGCTTAAAAAAAGCTTGATCACAACTCTTATTCTAAAAATACCCAACTTGAACCAAGAATTTGAAGTCGTCACTCATGTAAGCTCTCTTGCATTAGGTTGTGCTCTCATGCAAGAAGACCATCCGATAATCTACTCTTCTAGGAAGCAAAAGATTCATGAGAACTATGTTACCCATGATCCAGAGCTACTCATTGTAATTCATGCTCTCAAAATATGGAGACACTATTTTCTTAGTAGCAATTTTACCTTAGTCACAGATTATAAAAGCCTCAAATGTATCTTTACTCAACCAGAGCTAAACATGAGACAACAATGATGGATTGAAGTCTTGCAAGAGTATAAATTTGAGATCAACTATATTCCAGGTAAGGAGAATGCAATTGTGGATGCCCTAAGCCGCAACAACATTTCTCAACACCCTTATCTCAGGAGAACCCTTCAAGGAAAGATCTGTAACAACAATGGTGTCAAAGACTAGTAATTTAATCATAAAAATGGCTAAGGGGGAAGTAGGTGAGGACCCAATGTACCAACATATGATAAAACAAGGCATATCCAAAGAGATAGACCTTGAATTCAAGTTTAAGTATTTAAAATTCTCTACAGAAGGAGGAATTATCTACTTCAAGACAAGGTTGTGCAAAGACCTCAAGAAGAAGATACTTTGGGAAGCCCATGATTCTCCTTTCTTAATACATTCGAGCAATGCAAATCTCTCAACACTATAAGAAAAGGATTTCATTAGGAAAAGATAAAAGGAGATATGCTTAAATATATCACTGAATGCTTGAGTTGCCAATAGGTCAAGGTTGAGTACATCAAGATGCCAAGACAACTCCAGCCACTTGACATCTTGAAAATGAAGTGGGAATTTATATAGATGGATTTTGTAGATGTGTTACCTTGTGTCCAAGGAGGATATAATTCAATCCTAGTCATTGTGGATATGCTAATTAAGATTACTCACCTTATGCTAGTTAAAACCAACTACAAGACTTCAGATATTGTGAGGATCTTTATGAAGCAGATCTTTAGGCTACATGCATTTCCCCCCAAAGGGACCATCACTGATTGATATTCTCTCTCCAGTTCTCTCATTTTTGGAAGAGTTTGTTTGAGTCAGTGTTGCTTATAATCGTCAAATTGATGTGAAAATTGAACAAGTGAACGAAGTCATCGAAGACATACTTAGAGCTTACTCTACTGCAGGGAGCCTAAGTGGTAGATATAATACCTACCATTGGTGGAGTTTGCTTAAAATGCATCCTATCATCAAAGCATCCAGACAATTCCATTCCAAGCCTTGTATGCACAAGAGATCATAACCCCACTAAAATTCTCTCATCCTACCCTAAAACTAGAAGCTTCCAAGAAGACATGGATGAACAATTTAAGGCTATTAGACAAGATATCCAAACCATCAAGGATCAAGAGAGAGAATATGCTAATCTAGGAAGACAAGAATGGATTTTCAAGGAAGGAGACATGGTTTTCATTCATGTTTCTCCCAAGAACAACTCTTTATCCTTGGGGGAATGCAAGAAGCTAAGCCTAATATATTGTGGACCATACAAAATTCTTAAGTGTTGAGGACTTAATGCTTAC
This sequence comes from Lygodium microphyllum, assembly GCF_053477565.2. NCBI lineage: Eukaryota > Viridiplantae > Streptophyta > Polypodiopsida > Schizaeales > Lygodiaceae > Lygodium > Lygodium microphyllum. The sequence goes on from NC_141141.1 coordinate 25,654,758, forward strand.
AAGTTAATACTTCTTGAATACTTGAAATTTCACAATGTATTTCACATTAGCCTTCTAAAAGGTTACGTACCCAACCCTAATCATATTCTTGATGATCAACAAGTTATAAGGCCAAGCCAAGGAGTCCTTGAGCTTCAACCTAATAGAATAATATATCTAAGAGAATGATACTTAGAAACATGACCATTAGGGAATATCTCATCCAATGGAAAGAATATCCCGAGGAGGATGCCACTTGGATGGGTGAGGATACCCTATATAAACAACATCCCTAGTTTCTTTTATAATAAAGGACTAGGACCCAATAAATCTTAGAAAGATCTTTCTCAAATGTAATAAACCTTACACTTGAAATAAGAGCTGCTTAAAATGACTATTCTAGCTTGTCCTTATAATCTTGGACTTCAATGTAAAACATGAAGAGTCCTATCATACAATTCTTGCAATCCAACTTATCTCCTAACTTTGAGATGAGAAGATCTTGATTCCCTAAGGGGAAAAGTATAGAACAACCAGATACCATGAGTGAAAGGGGGAGGGGATGTGAATAAAGATTTTAAAAAAACCTTAGTGGAAAAGAAAAGAAAAGACTAGCAGTTCGAAAGGCGCCATCAGCCCCATCAAATTGAACGCCACCTCTCCAAAATTATTGCCAAATCTCTCTCTCTCTCTCTCTCTCCACCATAGGATCATCGACCTAAGTACATTGTAGTCTGTTGCCCCATAGCATGAGTTGTGAGGATGCCGCATTAAGGTCAATAGCCTTAGGCTAGCCTAGGTTCTTAGGCTAATATTTTGATTCCCCCCTCCCCCTCCCCCCCAAGTTGCGTGCGCGCGCGCACACACACACACACACACACACACACACACACACACACACACACACACACACACACACACACACACACACACACACACACACACACACACACACACACACACACACACACACACACACACACACACACACACACACACACACACACACACACACACACACACACACACACACACACACACACACACACACACACACACACACACACACACACACACACACACACACACACACACACACACACACACACACACACACACACAGAGAAGAATATAAGAGGTGAGGAAAAAGATGAGAAAAGGAGGAGAAGAGAAGAAGTGGAAAATAAGAGAAGAGAGGAGGAGGAGAGAAGAAGAGGAGAAGTGGATAGGTGGAGAAGAAGAGAAGAGAAGAGGCAGTGATGAAGAAGAGAAGAGGACGAGGAGAAGAGAAGAGGAGAGGAGAGGAAAAAGAGAAGAGAAGGAGGGGAAGAGATAAAGAAGAGAGGAGAAGAGGTGGAGAAGAAGAGAAGAAAGGAGGAGAAGAGGAAGATAAGAATACAAGAGAATAGGGGGGGAGTAGAGAAGAAGAAAGGAAGGAATAGATGAAGGGAAGAGGAGAATAGAGACAAAGAGAGTGAAAAAAGAGAGGGAGTGAGACAAAGGAGAGAAAGAGGAGATAATCTTCAATTGCAAAGGGAAGCACCCCTTTGGCTTGAAAAGGTCTCGTCTACCTTTTGTGCCTTTCATACCCATGACACAAGTCCTTTCCCTCCATACGAAGTCTTGGTCTTGCAAGGAGTTGCCAAACCATTTAGAGTCCCTGATCAAGACCGAAGCTAGCGCTGTGGACTTTTCTCTCATGATGGCCCTAAAGAGACTATACTCAGGAGTGGGGAGCATGGGAGGATCTACCAATATGGTCGCAAGCATGGTTGACACATTGTCATTCGTAACACAAGACTAGGTTCCTTCATAAATGAACATTCATTCAATACATGATTACGAACATAAATAAGAAAGATTTAATATTTTGTAAGGAGCTTATAGCATAATGGGAATTCAACAAAATACAAAGTTAAAACAAGTAAATGCTATTAAATTAGAGTTTTAAAAGGGCAGGATAAATTGCATAACATCAAAACACATTGAATAAATTTCCTCCAACTGCACTGCACATGTATTAATAATATTTCTTTTAGCTAGGAAAATAGAAAATTGCATTAAGAATATTTCTTCTAGTTAGGAAATGATGAAATTGCATTAAGAATATTTATTTTAGCATGTACAAATTATGTAAATGTTAGGACAAGTAAAAACATTACATTAAAAACATTCTTTTAGCATTAATAAATTATGCAAATGTAGAAAAAGATAAAATTTGTATCGAGTATATTTTTTATATTTACAAATTACGTAAAAATCAAGAATAAATTCTCTAGTATTTATAAGTCAAATAAACATAGAAAAATGGTTTTTCTTTGTATTTATTAATTCATTAAAGTAGGTGATATAAAATTATTGATGAAGAGGATTTTTTAAGAAATAAACTCCATTATTGTTAATTAGGTTGAAATTATGATATACATAGCTCATTTGAAATTATTAAATTGAACACACAACTATTTTTAAACCTAGAATATTTGGACCAAATCACTTTACCAACATGACTAAGCGATATAGTTCTCCTTCAAAAGAATAAAATTCAAGGAAAAATACTTGCCATGTTGACTCAAGTAATCTCCAAGGAAAAATTGTGATTACAATGTCTGATTAATTTTCACAAATTAATATAAATTCTAGACTCATAAAATGAGGTTAAGTGATCAACCTTTGAGACAAGGGTTATGAGCAAAAATTACAAACAAAAACTAACAATAACTAAGGAAAGGCCTAATGAAGAAAGGTAACAAAAGTGTGAATCTCAAAAGGGGACTTAGAAAAGAAAAATCCAAAGGAAAACTATGAAAGATCGAAGAAGTTAGGAAAAGGGCCAAGTCAGAAAGAATTGTCTCTAAGTTAAGATCTTGCTCAATTGCTTCTCTATTTGTTAGGAATATTGCTCGAAGAAGTTTTAGTTGTGCTTATAAAGATGCATACAAGTTTAACTTGATGCATTTAGGAAGTTAATTGAATTGAATAAAGAATCCTAATATACTAAGTCTACATCAGAATAAAAAGGAAAAACTAGACCTCCCCCAAGGCTAGTTGCGGATCCCTTTTACAAGGGGAATTATTTACTGCCTCAAAGAGTTTTAGAGCAACCTTAATGGTGAGAGGTCGCTTCGTAGGGGGATCCTTGGGCAAGAGGAGTTGAGGGTGCCAGAGGGGGCTTGGTCGGTAAACTCTTAGAATTCTAGGAATTGTCCAAGCTCTACATGATTCAAGATGGGACTTCTTGCCTCGGTACTAGTTAGGGATGTTCTTCCATATGGATGAAAGGTGAAAACTTGTATAAGAATTTCTATTAAATAAAATAACTATTTTTTAAAGGGTTGATTTCATTATTTGTATTATGATTTAAATTACGTGAATGAACATCGTTATTAAAAGGATTTAATGAAGAAAGTTGATTTTTGTGTGCACCTTAAATATGTTAGGTAAGTAGACAACAAAAGCTACCCAACTAAGGGAAGCGGGAGGGTGTGATTCTTGACAATTAGCCCTAAGGCAATGGGATCTCAATAGGTCGAGATGACCTTCTCACAAGTTTGATGCATTAGAGTATAAGAAAAATTGACTTCTAAAATCAACTAAAACCTTGACTTTGTATTGTTTTAGAGAAATAGAGTGAGACTTTGCCTCACAGGCAAAGGGGTCAATAATGTACTCATACTCCCCCTCATTTCTCACTCTCCTTGAATCAAGTGTAATATGAGGCGTGAGAAATTTAGAGCAAGAAGTTGCTCAAAGGCCGATGCTAGTTAATCCCAAATAGGAGGCCTTAGCTTCGAAACCAAAATTCAGGTCGATTTTCGTGGGAACGGCCAAGACCTTCCATTGCAAAGTGGACTCAAGAGAGTTTAGGCAGCAATCCTTGTGTTATTTGAATGAGCACCAAGCAATATTGTCTAGAAAATCATCTGGATGGACTACTAAATCATGCCACTAAGGATGTCTCAAACAAGCATGTTACACTCTTCCTTTATCTCCTTCTTTCTCGCTACCTCTCCCACTATCTCTTCTTAATATCCTACTATCTCACTATCTGCCTCTCACTCTCTCTCTCTCTCTCTCTCTCTCTCTCTCTCTCTCACACACACACACACACACACACTCTCACACACACACACACACACACACACACACACACACACACACACACACACACACACACACACACACACACACACACACACACACACACACACACACACACACACACACACACACACACACACACACACACACACACACACACACACACACACACACACACACACACACACACACACACACATAGCATATATATTCAAAGGGAGAATAATTAATAGGTTAAGTCTCTTAAGACATATAGCCTTTGGCATGCTTGCTTATACCACATGCCTTATGGAGCTGTGTTTGATCTTTTCTCATAACTCTTGATCGAGTGATTGAAATGGTTTTAGGGAATCACGATTGAGCAAGATAGAGATCATTTTGTGTAAATGATGGTGGTAGAACAACTTTTGGCATGATGGTGAACATGATGATGGCAATGACATTAATGATAATGATGTTATGTGGCAATAGTTTGATATTTTTCTTTGTTTTTCTTAAAGAAAATTAGTAAGATTATTATATTGATTATATCAATGAAAGATCATGTGCATTAACAACTCAAATTTAGCACTAAAAAGGTGGAGAAAAGCGAGGCCGAAGAGCTCTCTTACACACACACACTCTCTCTCAATCTCTCCATCTTTTTGCTTTATTACAACAAGTGACAACCTGGAGTCAAGGGAGATCAAAGAGCTCTCTCTCTCTCTCTCTCTCTCTCTCTCTCTCTCTCTCTCTCTCTCTCTCTCTCTCTCTCTCTCTCTCTCTCTCTCTCTCTCTCTCTCTCTCTCTCTCTCTCTCTCTCTCTCTCTCTCTCTCTCTCTCTCTCTCTCTCTCTCTCTCTCTCTCGTAGTGAATAGAAAAGAATGAAGAGTGCATGGTCATGGTGGTTGTGACACAAGTCAAAGTATTTTATTGTTGTAATGCTTCTGAAGCACCCTTCCAAAGAGCCTACATTTGCATTTCTAGGAAAATAATTATAATTGATTTTACATTAATTGCTTTAGATTTATGATGTCATGAGGTGCCTAAGAGCTTTTTTGTTTGGTGTCATAATGCTTTTTTGTTGTAAACATAGCACATGAAATCAAAATTCTTTGTGGCCGTATCTTATTGTGGAGCTTAATGCAGGTGAAGTTTTGTTATTCATTGTACCTCTATCTTTATGTGAAATTTTTTCCATCTTCCTTGCTCTTTGTATAAATTCGTCTCATTTTCTTCATTACACAAATTTTTCAACATGCTTTGCACTCTTCTCTAGCCTATCCTATCTCTTCAATCACACATTATCTTTTCTATAACTTTATAGTCTATTTACTACAATATATCTCTTCATTCTAGCCTCCATTGGATTGAAAATATGTTTATGTGTAACTACACATGGCCCCTTCTATTGGTACTAAAGTATCATCCATTTTTCTAGAAAAATTATTGAAATTGGGAGACATGAAATCCTTGAACTCTTTGACATTTCTGGAGTCCCATATTCTTTGTATCATGCTACAATAAAAGCTAAGTGTATGAATCTAGAACAGTGACTCACGAGAGGACAATAATGAAGGATTTGTTCTTGATGCAGAAATTATACCTTTCTACAAGATCAATTGCATAATATTAATGTTTTGTTCATGGAGGACGAGGCCGTTAGGTAGAACTAAAAATATGCTCCACAAGGAGATACTTCCTTGGTGCCTTCATTGAGTGTCTTTGATCTCAACCAATTGCAACCAAAAGGAAGTAATCTTCATGCTGCATTTTAGAGTGCACAAAAAAATAGCCATTGATGAACTCCCTTCAATCTATGATGGTTAAGTTGCCTTTGAGTTGCCAAAAACTTCCCTCCAATGATTGGTATGGAGGAAAGATATGATGGGGATGTTTGGGAAAACTATGTAACTTGTATGAGTGATTGCTTTCTAGGTAGTTTGATTAAGTCTCATTGTGTTGGTAATTTGTGTTGTTATAATTTGCATTATCCACACATTGTTTCTATAACTATTTTTAATGAAAGTCATTAGGTAAAGAAGTTGAGAAATTGTATATCGGTTAGAAATGTTGGGGCAAATAGTGGATCTCTTGTTTGTATCCACCACTACAAGATCCCTCCTGAATGTATACAACAATGTCCTTCAGTGATATATTATTGTGTTCCTAGAGGTCATGAGTAATATACAAGATATGCAATACAAATGGGGTTTCATTATCATCCTTATGTTAAGGGAGTGAGTTGTGGAAGGAACAACATTGTTGAGGAAGAGGTTCACTCTAAAGCTATGCATTGCCTGTAGTCAACACCTAAACAAGTCAAAGTGCTTGTTGCCCAAGAGTTGGTACTTGATCGTTCAATTCTTTATATATTTTATTCTAATATATTGTGACTCATAATTGTTTGTATATATCATAATTTTTTTGCAGACTACTATCGTTGGTAGGATACCTACTCCTAGAGAGGTAGGTTACCATCAAGGCCATAACCGCGTAGCCACATGGCTTCACTTCTATCAGGAGGGTCTCATCACTGAGGACCAATACAACTGGGCCATGAGGATTCGACAGCCAGAGGAGGTATGTTTTTCTTACTTTCCTATTAAAAGTATAGCTAGTTATAACTTTTTCTCCACCATGTCTATGTAAGCAACCTTGATCTTTTGTGTGTGTAGGCGAATCCGGATGTGGAGCATAGCGACGCTAGTAGCCATGGTGGTACTAGCGAAGATGTTTCTTCTTTAGATTCGTAGAGGAGCACCATACCTCCTCATGAGGCCTTGTTTTCTTATATATGTATGATCCATCTTTGAGCCTACTGCTTGCGGCCACGCTTTAGGTCGCAAGCTTTCCATGTAAATGCTTTTGATCTATAATGAATACATGGACTTTTATTTTCAATTCTCAAGAGATAATATTAGTCAAGGATGTTTTGGACAGCAAGAGTTAAATGAGTTGGTTAATGTTGTCACACCCTTAACATTCAAGAGGCAAGATGAGTGAGTGGGAATAGTTGCAAAGGCCTTGAGGGAATCCTTGATTTGAAAAATAAGGCTAGTTACCCTTTCATAGTGTTCTTTTTCTTGGTCAATCGACTCAAACATCAATCACATGTATTCAAGATGTCAACATAAGGGAAACTAGTGGTATGGATCTTGTGAATTGAATGCGACTAAGTAGTAACTTACAATATATATGGATCCACTATGACCATATGCATTGTGTGTCAAGATGGTTAGCAATGGGAGCTCATGTTTACAATCCCTTTCTTCAAGAGTTCAAGTTTGAAGACAAGAATGCTCAAAAAGGATTTTAGAAGATGTTGAATGCTATGCTATTGGATAATGGATATGAGAAACTAGGGTTTATGGGTTGCATTGGCAAACAAACTTAGTAGAAATTAGAATGCCATGCATTCTGTTTATTTTATGACAAGCCTCAACCACACAAGGAGTAATCTTGCAATTTCCATTGGAAGAAAATCATGGGAAAACATACAAAGCATTATATCTAGCCACTTTTCCACGAGGAGCACAAAATACTTTGTAGAAGATGGAGAGACACAAGTTTTGAAATTGTAGCAATGGATTACAAGCAAACTTTGTAGTAGTAGTGGAGAACAAGTCATGCAATGGAGAGTGAGATGCTTGCTCTCAAGATGTGGCTTATTGGTGGGATGTTCAATCCTCACATTGGATTTCATGGTTCTTCCCTCAAAAAGAAAATGACCCATTTGTACCACTAAGCTAATAAATTTCATGTTTCTACAAATGGAGTACCATCACACATACAACCCAATTCTATGGGATTAGAAGGTCCTATCTGGTGCACAAATCGGATGCTATATGCGTACATAGCGAACGCCAGAAGGTCCCCAAGAACAAAGAGCTCTACTTTTTACTCAAAAACCAAGAGAGAAAATTTGCATGACATGAAGCAAGAATATTAATTGGGTACAATCTCCCCTCATGCCTTGTGTGAGCGCTCCACAAAGCATGTATTTAATATATTATTCATCTCCAAGCTCAAAAATAGCCCAAATTTACAATTAGCATGCTTTAGCTTTTGTGTTTGCTTTTGTCCAAATAAAGAATAAAGCGATTGGACTCCCAAAGAGTTGGGCTATGCCCAAATACAATGTCCAATAACAAATATTTAAATCGTGCGCCCATGCGCATACAAAATAATAAATATATGTCAAGCACTTTAATAAATAAGCGCGTCAAAATAAATATTGGCGCCACGCCTAAGATGCGCGCCCATAAAAAATGATAATTTCTTCCAAGTAACTTAAATAAACGCTATCGCCCACAGTGCTTCCCAGCACCACTTGCTCTACACATCAACTAAAGCATTCACAATTGTTAGAAAATAATAAAATTAAACTGACAAAAGTGAATACCTAGCAGTCTTCGGCTGCAAAATAAATAAATTGGTTAGAACTCAGTCCTAACCTTAATTTATTACGAGTGCGCACTCTAAATTCATAAATATCCATTAATTTAAATATGTATTTTGCAAAATCACCTACTATGGAATCACCCACTTGTACATTAAATTAACGAGATGCCCAAAAAGGACAAGCACCCCTATCGACTTTTCGCACAAGGAATCCACCTTGTATATGAGCCCCGACAATAAATATAATTTTACAGAATCCACCGCAAAACCTCATGGAATCCACCATGGATTATGCCTCCTGGCATCATACCCCCGGGGTGGAATAACAATTGTCCTCAATTGCTATTAGCTCAATGTGGAGCGAGTAGTGAGGGATAAGCACTTAGGTCACGAGTGTGCATCCATTGGGTCTCTTCAACAGGATTATTTTTAAATATTACCAAATATGTAGAGTATATACGGACCGTTCTAGTGGTCATAAAGTCGGTATTGAGAATAGTCTCAGGTTCAAGGATTTTAGTTTCTTCTTCTAACAAAGGAGGATTTTCATAAATAGGATGGACATGTAATTTGCCTTTGAAAGGTCGTAACAAACTAATATGAAAAGTGTTGTGGATTTTTCAGTGTTGGGGTAGTTCTAGTTTAAAGGCATTATCATTGATTTTGTGAATGATTTTGAAAGGTCCATAAAATCTAGGAGCTAACTTTACAACAGGGTGTTTCTCAACACTTTGTAGTCTTTGCTTTTCAATTCGTAACCAGAAATAATCATTAACTATATAGTTCATAGCTTTTCTTTTCTTGTTTGCTTGTTTAGTATATGATTGCTGGGCTTTCGCAATCATATCTTTAACTTCATCAAAAATAGTAGCATGCATGTGGGCAATATCATCCGTAGCTTTAACTTTGTTTGACAATGAAGTAGGAGGTGTAGGCAATCTATATCCATAAATGATTTCAAAAGGTGCTTTTTCTGTAGTTGTATAGGGTGTGTTATTGTATGCAAATTGAAGTAAATGCAAGTGTGTATCCCAGGTTTGTGGTTTTGAAATTGTGTATGCACGTAAAAGATCTAAGATTGTGCTATTTGTAGCTTCTGTTTGCCCATTTGTTTCAGGATGAAATGTAGATGAAAAATCAATCTTTGTTTCTAAGTTAGCAAACAAAGTAATCCATAAATTATTGCAGAATCTAGAATCTCGATAAGAAATAATAACTTTTGGTAAACCATGGTTAGTGAAAATAATTTTCAGAAACAATTGAGCAGCTTGAGATGCAGTTAATGTTTTCTTGCATGAAATGAAATATGCATGTTTGCTAAATCGATCTACAATAGTCCATATCATATCGTGATTAGCTTGAGTGCTAGGCAGACTAGCAATAAAATCCATTGAAATATGCTCCCATGGTCTTTCAGGGATTGGTAAAGGCATTAACAAACCATACTGCTTACCATGGTATCGCTTAACTCTTTGACAAATTAAACACTCAGATACAAAGTTAGAAACATCGGAATCCATTTGTGGCCAATAAAAATCTTTAATCAAAGTACGTAAAGTAGAAATAATACCTCTATGGCCTTGATATGGGGGACAATGAATTTCGTGCAACACAAAGGATCTAAATGGAACAGTTACACATAACCTTTTCTCATAAAACATAAATCCATCAGCATAAGACGATGAATTAATTGGAATCCAGTTATTGGTAATTAATTTATTCCAAGTAGCTTGAAAACTAGGCTCTTGGTCATAGGTATCTTTCATAGGGATAAGAGAATTAAAAGATATCACCCAGATATTATGAATAGTTGGTCTTCTACTTAAGGCATCGGCAACAACATTTTCTTTTTAGGGTTGATGTTGGATAAGTGGATGAAAAATTTGAATAAAAGCACCCCATTTAATGTGTCGGTCCGATATTTGTGGTGGCTGACTAAGGAGATATTTAATACTTTGTTGGCCAATTTTAATCATGAATTTAGATCCCATTAAATAGTGTTTCCATTTACGGCTTGTACTACAGCTAGCAATTCCTTATCATAAGTAGAGTACTTGAGTTCAGAAGATTTAAGTTTGCAGCTGGAGTAAGCTATGTGATGGGAATCTTGCATAAGGACAGCTCCTATTCTAGATCCACTTGTGTCGGTGACTACTAGGAAAAATGATTTAGTAAAGTCAGGAAGTTGCAATATAGGAGCATGAGTTAAAGCATGTTTCAGTAAATCAAAGGACTTTTGTTGATTTTCGGACCAATGATACACTATACATTTCTTTAATAATTTTGTTAAAGGTAATGCAAGCAATGAAAAATTTCTCACAAATTTTTTGTAAAAGCTAGCAAGACCTAAGAAAGAACGTAATTCATGCACATTTTTGGGTATCGGCCAATTCAAAATTGCTTCTATCTTTTTAGGATCAAATTTAATACCTTTAGATGAGACAATATGTCCAAGTATTCAATTTGTATTTGGAAAAATTCACTCTTTTTAGGGTTAGCATATAATTGATTCTTTTTTCGTAATTTGAAAATCAAAGATAAATGTTCATAATGCTCGTTCTCATTCTTACTGAAAACCAATATGTCATCAAAGAAAACAATGACACAATGCTGATGCTTCAAAAAGATGCGATTCACCATACGATTGAATGTAGCTGGTGCATTAGTTAATCCAAAAGGCATAACTAGGAATTCATAATGTCCAAATTGAGTTCTAAATGTAGTTTTGAAAATGTCAGATGTGTCTAGTCGTACTTGATGGTATCCAGATTTAAGATCTATTTTGCTAAATATTGCAGCCCCTTATAGTTTGTCCATAAGATCGTCTACCCTAGGAATGGGATATCTATTTTTGACAGTGATTTTATTTAGGGCATGATAATCAATGCACATCCTATAAGTATTATTTTTCTTTTTAACTAATAGAATAGGTGCACCAAATGTAGAGCTATTGGGTCTAATGAGTCTTTGGGTTATTAATTCTTCAACTTGAGTTTGAATTTCTTTCTGTTCAATTTGATTGTGTCAATAAGGTGCTTTAGAAGGTGGTTGAGAATCTGGAGTTAGGTTTATTTTATGATCCTCAGGACGTGTGGGTGGTAAACTAGGTGGTAAGTCAGCATCAAAACCATCTTTAAATTGTGAAAGAAATTGTGTGTGCCTAGGATGCATCTTATTTTTCTTAACTTCAATTTCATTCGCCCAGATTAAATAAGATTTGCTACCTTTTCTTAATGCTCGTTTAGCATGTGTATGACTAAGCAATGGAAAATGATCAAAGGTGTGCATACCATGCAATGCGATTTGTTTTCCATGAGAATGAATCTTCATTGAATGCGTAGAATAATCTATATCGAGATTATACTAATGACGCCAAGGCATGCCTAGAATAATGTCACTAGATTGCAAAGGCACAACTAGGAAATTTCTATGTTCAACATAATCACCAATTTTAATTTCTAAGTCATGCACTTCTTGTGTTCCATTGTATGTAGTGCCTAAGAATACAGCCTTGATGCGATAATGAGTAGAAACAGTATGTAATTTCAATTCTTTGACCAATTTTGCAAAAATAAAGTCGTGTGTACTCCCATCATCATGTAAAACAATCTTTTCTTTATCATGCACAAAACACTTCATCATTAATAAAGAATGGGGATTTGGTATACCTGGTATAGTATCTGAAGTAGTACCATTATCGTCATCGTCTTCCATGAAATCTACCATTTCTTCATCGTCTTCATCGTCTGTCACTCCCAAATAGTTGATGTGAACAATTGGCTTTTTGGATTGACAATTCGCCGCTAGATGTCCGGGTTGATGGCATTTGTAACAAATTATGGATTTGGCCTTAAACACATTATTGGTAATAGCGGGAAGTTTAGGAATGTTGGGATTTGGCTGAAGAGATGGTTTAGGATTTGGATTTGTGTATGATGGTAAAGCAGGGGGTCGTATCCAAGATTTGCAGAATGAAGATGGAAGGAAACGTTTTGATAGAATCTTCAAAAATTAGAATTGAATTATTTTGAACCAAAGTTACCATTGTTTGAAAATTATTGTGGTCACTTTTCTCGTCCTCGAATCTTATCTTTAGCATTATGAGCCAATGAAATTGCATCTTCGAGAGTCGTTGGCTTAAACATGTTCACTTTCGCAAAGAAGTGACCAAGTAACCCAGACATAAACTTGCGCTTATGAGTCACCTCAAGTACATCTTCGAGCATTCGCATTCCAAAAACACTTGGTATATTGGGAAATAGGCTCGCAATCTCTTTGTTGCAGAACATCCCACTGTTTGATTGCTTTTTCATGGAATTGGGGTGGAAGAAAATTCTACAAAAATTTCTTTTGGAAAGTCTCCCAAGTAGTAGGACAATCAATGCTTTTGCGGACAACAGTCCACCATAGGGATGCTCTATCCACTAAATGATTAGTGACACACTTAATTTTGTTTTTTTGAGCATACTGTTCTTCATGGAAATAATCATCAAATTGGTTGATAAAAGCAAGTACAGTCTTTCCATCACGTGACCCATTGAAAGTACGAAATTTGAAATTTCTTTTACTTATCTTTGTTTCTTTTCGAATAGATTGTGCTTCAAGTGTCGCATCGATCGTACATCGTATAATATCTTCAGATTGCGGTCCATCTTGATCGGCAGTAGATCGTTGCAGACTGGCCAATTGAGCTTGCAAAGTTTGACGTGCTCTTCGTTCCTCTTGAAGTTGCATCATAATTAGGTCCAGTTTTTGCTCCATCGTTGGTTCCGGTAAATCACCTTCGGCCATAAAATCTTCCATATTTTGATCAGTCATCCTGCAAAATTTCAAACAACCCCACACACTCAAAATCTTGTTAGCGGGATGAGTGTAGCTAAAGTTTGGGATTACAAGGCTTGCTTTTTTTAAAAAAAGAAAGTGGATTTTAATGATCTTTCTTCTTCACGATTATGGGAATTGATGTCTGCCTTCTTCCAAAAGGATATGTTGTCCGTGTAGACTGTATATAGCAATCTGTGTGCTAGAACTTAACTCTGTCAGAGCATAGGTGCAAACAAGAGCTTGCAGAGAGGCTGAAACGAGTCCGATATTGATTCGAAGAAGAGTTAAGTATGAACTACCTTTATGCTGGAGATGAAAGATTAAATCTTTGAGCCTTAGTAAGTCTTAAAGAGTTTAATCTTTAAGTTTTAAAGATTTTTAATAGTCATTTTTTCCCCCTCGAAGACATCAGGATAAGTTGGACGACGCCGTCGAATGGCAGTACATCTTGCCGCCATGCCATCTCCAATTGTTTTTTTAAAGCTTAAGTTAAGCTTAAGCTCTTTTAAGCCTTTAAGCTTATCTTTCATAAGATTCAAACTTTTTGATTCTCTGAGATAAAAACGACTTCCAAACAACGCCTAAAGAGTCAGGCTGTGCCCAAATATAATGTCCAATAATAAATATTTAAATTGTGCGCCCATGCATATACAAAATAATAAATATATATCAAGTGATTTAATAAATAAGCGCGTCAAAATAAATATTGGCACCATGCCTAAGATATGCGCCCATAAAAAATGATAATTTCTTCTAAATAACTTAAATGCACGCTATCACCCAGTGCTTCCCAGCGCCACCTTCTCTACACATCAACTGCAACATTCACAATTGTTAGAAAATAATAAAATTAAACTGACAAAAGTGAATACCTAGCAGTATTCAGCTACAAAATAAATAAATTGGTTAGAACTCAGTCCTAACCTTAATTTATTACGAGTGCGCACTCTAAACTCATAAACGTCCATTAATTTAAATATGTATTTTGCGGAATCACTCGCTATGGAATCACCCACATGCACATTAAATTAACGAGATGCCCGAAAAGCATAGGCGTCCCCATCGACTTTTCGCACAAGGAATCCACCTTGTGTATGAGTCCCGGAAATAAATATAATTTTATGGAATCCACCGCAAAACCTCACGAAATCCACTGTGGATTATGCCTCCTGGCATCAAGTGAAGCCTGTCAAGTATCCTTTGAGAATGTGAAGCATGAACTAGCAAAAGCTTGGTGGCTATTGATTTTCCAAGATGCTTTCAATTATGTTAAGCATCATCATAAAGACATGATATAAGGGAATATCATAGGCAGCCTCTAAACCCTATTTTGGTTACATTACCCTTTGAGAAATGGGGTATCAATTTTGTGGGACCAATACACCCTTCATCAACTACGTAAAAGTAGTAAACATACTACTTTACAAAGTGTTCTGAAGCTCGATCCATGGTGAAGGATAATGTTAAGAAAACGACCAATTTAATCATTAAGCACAACAAGACAACCCCCTATAATCCTCAAGTGAATGGTCAAGTTGAGAGTACAAATAAACAATTGGTGGAAATCTTATCCAAGATAGTATCAGAAAGTAAGTGTGATTGGGATAAGATATTGTATATGGCAGTGTGGGCTTACAACACGGCATTGAAGAGAGCTACCAACCACATCCCGTTCAAGCTATTGTATGGGAAAGAGTGTGTTTTGCCATTGGAAATAGAGCTTCCTATTGTGCATTTTGATCTCAATCATTCCTTAGGAGAGGCAGAAGTGTTACAAGAAAGATCTACTTCTCTTGCACATCTTGATGAGATTTGGTTTCAGGCTTTACTACATCAAGAAGTACGGAAGTGGAGAATGAAAGCCCTTCATGATCTTCGGGCCAAGAAGTACAAATTTGCAAGGGGACACTTGGTTTTGTATTATGATGGCCATCGTCGCGTAAGCTATTCCTAGGTAAATTAGAACCCAAATGGGATGGATCATACAAGATTGTGCGTTTAGGAAAGAATGGCTATATAGCCCTTTTAGTAGATTTGCAGGGGGTAGAATTTAATAATAAAGTTAATTTTAATAAGCTAAAGTCTTACTACATGTAAGGGCTGATGTGGCGCTTGGTGCCTTGCAGGTCCTTCAAGATTCAACTTTATTTGTAGTAGGAACCAAGATGATCTGATCGGATGAATCATTCCCTATCTTGAGCATCCGTATCTAGAGCAATGTTACCACCAAGGTCAAGTGATCTGGTGGAGTAAATATTATTAGGTTATTGAGTGACAAGATGGATCTTTCACATGGAAAACTAAGGTCTACTGCCACCGTTGTCAACAAATTTTGATTAGCATTCCTATCGAGTTTATTGAGGAAGGAGGGATTGTGCCTATTATACATCCTCTCTCTCGGCTTGATTTTGATTAACATAAGTACGAGGGTGAGCTAATTAGTATGGTGTGGCCTATCACTAAAGACTCAGTCTATACTTTGTATTTTGGCAGAGCTTCTAGAGGGCCTACTAAGCATGCGAGTGTTGGTGTGGTCATTCAAGATCCCCAACGTAGGGTTGTCATGAAATGGGAGTCTATTTAGGACCATCTTTTACTAATAATATGAAAAAATATAAAGCCTTGATTATGGGGTTGCATATAGCCTGGTGTGGTGCTATTTGCCAATTATTAGTGAAAGGAGACTTGTAGAGTAATCAATTAGTTGAATGGGACCTATAGTGTGTGGGATCCCATTCTATAGATGTACTATCATATAGCCTTGGATGTGTTTCATATCATGAGAATGTGACTTTTCAGTTAGTTCCTTGACAATGGAATCACTTTGCAGATTCCCTAGCCAACTATGCTTCATTGAACATGTCTTTTTCAATTGTGATCCAGGGGAGCCCTTACAATTACCTCCTAACACTAGCCTTGACTACTTTGGGGTCTTCTTGCTGACACATCATATTTTGGCCATTGATGGTAATTTTGGGTTATGAGTCAAGTAGCAAGTGAGCACCTTCCTACTTTTTCATGGATGCATAGGATTGTGAATCATCATATTTGTCGGACACCCCTTGATGTTTATGCAGGGGGGTTAGCTAATAGCTTGATGTACTTAGTATGGGGATGGAGGAGCTCTCATAATTGGTTGGTTTTGTGTTTAGTAGAGCCCCAGTAGAGCTATGTCAAGACCAACGGTTTGTTTCAGTAGTATGCTGTTGAATGGTAGTGAAGTGTTTTATTCCTTAAGGCCAAGAAGGCCAGTCTATTGGTTGTGAATTGTTATATTCCTTTAGGCCAAGAGGGCCATGTGTCTATTTGGTGCAAGTACATTTAATGGTTTTCTATTTTAGTGAATGCATCACACAAGTTTGACAAAGTGTGCCTGAAGGGAGCCTTTGTTGTGCAGGAGCTTCTTATGGCCATTCCAGGTGGTGTCATCACCCTTTCCGAATTTTTTCCTTAAGCTGATAATGTTATATGTGCATATGGGGTTTGTTTTCTTTTTGGGGACGAGCTATCAAGGCATGAAGTCATAGGGTTAGGTTACGTATATGGAGGAGATTCGAGTAGTTGTCCACCACCTTTCATGACATTGTCAAACATTAAAGACCTGTTATAGAAGGTAGTCCTAGTGACCCTATTTTGCTAGCCTGCTAAGGAGCTATTCTAGGAGTCCCTGCCTAGTGTGAGGTAGTTAGAGAAGCCTACTAAAATATAAAGGAAGAAAATTTTCTAAAGATAAAAATACACAGGTGTGTAAAAAGGGGTTCTAACCCCCTTAAGCAAGAAAAGAGAAGAAAATGAAAAAAAATCCTAATAGCAATTGATTACCGCCTTGTAGAGGCCTGGTAGGTTCTTGGGGATGATTCAAGGGGCTAATGCCTTCTCTTTCTTGGGGTAGCAGCTAGCCAAAAAAATAAATAAGGAAGATTGGAGTGAAAACAAAAGTGAGCGAAATGGAAAAGGATTAAGTGTTGCCTTGTGAGAGCTTGGTAGGTTCTTGGGTACTGAGTAGTCAGGATCTAAGGCCAATGCCATGTTCTCCTTGGGTCACTCTATGCTCAAATCCCTCGTTTTTGCATGCCCGAGTATGGAAACTTTGAAAGACAAATATGTTAAAAGGAAATATATGATGACCAGGCTATAGGAGTCCTCGCCTAGTAGGAGGTCTTGGTCCAATTGTCCTCAATTGGGTAGGTAGAGCATACTCAAACACCTTTACTATATAAGCATAATGATGATGCATAACCTTCAAGTCCAAATCTTTTAATAAGGTATTTGACCCTGCTAGACTTGCATACCACTGGATCACTTAGTGAAGTCTTTATAGTACTATGTGCTCTCTATACACCTAGTGACTTAACTAAAGGAATACCATGCTCATTATCCAAACTCTTTGAACCACTAGAATATCCATCAAACCCTAGATCTTCATCGACATGCTTTGCTTCATTAATGACTTGTTTATCACCTCATTATCTTTAGTTTTGAGGACAAAACTGTCTCTGAGAAGGGATGGTTTGTAATGAAGCAAAAATTAGCCGCACTAGTTTGCTTACCTTTACTAAAATAAAACCATGTAAATACCTTAGCCATGAGGATACTAGGGTTTACTATAAAAAGGCAAGAAGAGCTAATGTGGGCAGCTTTTTGACACTTACACTATTCTTGGAGATCTCTTGTCCATCACCATCTTGGGGTGAGTACCAAGTTTTACATTCTTGTATCTTTATTTCAACTTCCATGGCTACAATATGCTAGGGTATAATGGAAGAGGAATATGGTATGGCCTGGAATGAAGCATTTCATGTTATCTTCTATTATTTTCTAGTTCATTTCATTAGTTTTTCTATTGATTTTCATGGTAGAATAGGCCTTCTTTACATTTGTAATTCCAAAAGGGAGAGCTAGTCCTTTTGAAAATGTCTAAGTCCCATTACTCCACTCTCAAAGAAGGTTGCAACTGATCCTTAAGAGAGTTGGTGACTTGGCCTACTGATTATTACCCACCCACTTTCATTGTAATGTGGATTAGAGTAGCACTCTGCACCCCACTCCTTAGCCCCTCAATCAAGTCCCTCTAGGTTTCTTTTTTTAGGGTAAAAACTTTCAGGATGTGAATGGATTGTAATAACGAGTGAGATATATGTAAACTAGGGATTATCATCACACTTATCGAGGTAAATAAGGTGTAAGAGACCCAGTTTAGGACATCCAGATATTATCAAGAACATACTCCTCACCTTCATCTCTAAGGCTTCCATGGCTTCCTTCTCCTTTCTCCCCTCTTTCATGTCTTTCTCTCTCCTCTTCTAGTCTTTCTCCTTCTTCTTCCTTCTCTCTTTCTCTCTCTTCAACTCATTCTCCTTTCTCCTCTTAGTTTCATTCATTACGGAGAGACAAGAGAGAGTGTAACTCAATCCCCCTACCCATAAAGTATAATATCAACCTCAACCCCTAAAATGATATTGAACCTAGTAACTAGTCCCACAAAAATTGGGAAGGTTATGAACTAAACAACTCTATCTATAGTGTTGGTTGACTTATTTAGTCCACCCAACTAGCAATAAGCATTTGATTCTTAGGATCAAAGCTTCCCACATTCCTTAATTAGGTTTTCTTTAGTTTTCTAATTAAGTAGAGCATGCTATCATACTAGTTTGATATATAAAAACTCCTTCCTTTTATTAACCCATTACACAAGATTTCTAAACTCAATTCTTTGCACATAAGAAACAATTCAAAAATCAATATTATATTTCATACTTATAAAATAAAAACCTTCACTTAGTAAAGTGGTACAAAGGTTATCTCCCCACAAAGAAGACTGTCTAGGATAGTGATGCCAGGAGGCATAATCCACGGTGGATTTCGTGAGGTTTTGCGGTGGATTCCATAAAATTATATTTATTGCCGGGGCTCATACACAAGGTGGATTCCTTGTGCGAAAAGTCGATGGGGACGCCTGTCCTTTTGGGGCATCTCGTTAATTTAATGAGCAAGTGGGTGATTCCATAGTGGGTGATTCCGCAAAATACATATTTAAATTAATGGACGTTTATGAGTTTAGAGTGCGCACTCATAATAAATTAAGGTTAGGACTGAGTTCTAACCAATTTATTTATTTTGTAGCTAAAGACTACTAGGTATTCACTTTTGTCGGTTTAATTTTATTATTTTCTAACAATTGTGAATGCTTTAGTTGATGTGTAGAGCAGGTGGTGCTGGGAAGCACTAGCGATAGCGTGTATTCAAGTTATTTAGAAGAAATTATCATTTTTGATGGGCGCGCATCTTAGGCGTGGTGCCAATATTTATTTTGACGTGCTTATTTATTAAAGCACTTGACATATATTTATTATTTTGTATGCGCATGGATGCACGATTTAAATATTTGTTATTGGACATTATATTTGGGCACAGCTCGACTCTTTGGGCGCCCAATTGCTTTATTCTTTATTTGGACAAAAGCAAACACAAAAGAAAAAGTGTGCTAATTGTAAATTTGGGCTATTTTTGAGCTTGGAGATGAATAATATATTAAATACATGCTTTGTGGAGCACTCACACAAGGCATGGGGGGAGATTGTACCCAATTAGTCTTCTTGCTTCATGTCGTGAAAATTTTCTCTCTTGGTTTTTGAGCAAAAAGTAGAGTTCTTTGTTCTTGGGGACCTTCTGTCGTTCGCTACATACACATACAACATCCAATTTGCATACCATCACTCCACTCAAATAGACAATTAAAAGATAGGAGGTTCGTCAATGGCAATGCTCTTTCTACTAGTGCATTCATAAATTTTCGATAATATCCCACTCATGAACATAAAGCTGCGTACCTCTTTTGGTGTACGCCAGGCTCATTAGTGAATATAACCTTTATATTTTTGGAGTCAGTCAACCGAACTAACCACATGGCTAGTAACAACCCATAGGGCATCGCAAAGATGCACTTCCATGGATTAAGAGCAATGCAAAACTATTTGCAATGCTCAAAACATTTCCTTAGAATGATCAACTATCTTTTCTTTGTGGTGGCTTCCCCCAAATCATCAATAAATACTTTTAACTCCTCAAGGGAGATGTCACCAAAAGTCTTATCAGCTGTTCATTGCCAAGAACCAGGCGCATTGCATAACCCAAAGGCCATCACATGGTACGCAAAAGTACTGAAGACAGTGATTAACGTTGTTTTCAACTTGTCTTCCTCTGCAATAGCCATTTGATTGTATATCCATCAAAGCAATCCATAAATGAATAAATTTTCCTATATGCTAACTGATCCAAAATCTGATCAATAAATGGTAACATATAGTAATCTTTAACTGTGGACTTACTAAGCTCTCTAAAATCTATGCAAAGCCAAATTTGATTATTTTTTTCTTCCTGATAACAACTGGTGAACACCATTCTGTGTGTTGAACTAAAAATATCAGGCCAGCTTTTCATAGTTTTGTCAATTCCTCAAATAGCCCATCTCTTAATTCGAAAGGCATACACCTTAATTTTTGACATACATGGCAGCTACCTTCCTTTAAGGGAATCGTATGAATAGTGAGGCTGGAAGGAATGCCTCTTAGCTCATCATAAGTCCAAGCAAAGATGCCATAATTTTTTTGAGTCAAGGACATATAGCTCTCCCTTTCCTCCAAACTGAGCATGTACCCTATTTTGATTGGCCGTGAATCATTCAACCTACCAAGGTCTAACTCAATTACATCCGCATCTCTTATCCTCTCCTAAGCCTCTATTGGCTCATTCAAAGTTACTTGATAGATATCCTCTGTAATGGATCCCTTGTTGGATTCGACACTTGATGATGACTCACTAGCAGATGGAGCATCTAATGTATCTAACTCTGATGAGGATAAATGAACTCTCTCACTTTGAGGGGACTGAAGATAGGCATCTACCACTACATGTCTAGCACCTTTGCCAAAGATCAACCAACAAGTAGGTATATCAACTTGACAGTCTGCTTGTAATATCCATGGCTTGCGTAGCAATACTGATAGCTAGGTCACCCTGCAAACCTAATGACCCTAAAGTCCAGAATGCATTTCACATTGGCAACGATCACATGGACTTTGGTAATGCAACCTTCAGGTTGTTTTAAACTGTCATTATCCATTCAGAGGATTGTGGAAGCATCTTTTTTCAATTTCTAATCCCAACCTCTCCATCAATTCCAAACTCATAATGTTGACGGAGAATCCTGTGTCCACAATAGCTTGGTCCACTTACATCCCATCAACATATGCTGCTACCCTTGGACAATGCTTTTCAGCATGTTCAAACCAATCATCTCCTACTTGTGCTATTCCCAAGGTCTCAACCAAAGAAGAAGCCTTGGGATGCAAGCCTTGTAGTCACATGGAAAAATAATGATGATAAGGCACAAGCCATTATCAAACTGGAATTGGATGATATCTACATGCACCATGTGGATACTTGTGAAACCTCTAATGATACATGGAAGAGATTAGATACTTTGTTTGGTCCACAATCAAAGTCATCTAAGTATGGATTACACATTGATTTTTTTAGGCTATATATGAAACCTAACACATCTCTTGCAACTCATTTAAAATACACGAAAAGTCTCCTTACTCAGCTTGCAAGGATTGATTTAAAGATGGATGAAGATATTTGTATTGGTGTCATGCTAAAAAGTTTGCATCCTGATTATGACAAGCTAGCATGGGTACATTTTGAATCATGCTTTCTCTCCCATTAGGAGAACTAATGGGTATTCCTTGATTTCCATTCATCAATGCTAAAGTATTTCCAAACCCTAGACTCAGATTCTAGTAGTTTCCCTAAATGCATAAGCTTCTTACAATCACGATCCTACCTCCTTTGCTCATGTAATAGCCATATTGATGTTGGCAAGAGCAACACTGCTCAACTGCACTTGAATGTTAAAGTTTAGCCCATTAAAAAATTATTGCAATTGGAGGTGGAATAGGAATATAGGTTTGCAATTTACGAAATACTTCCTTCAATTTCTTGGCATACCCCCATGAACATTTTTGTGAGATTCTTGATGTGTTACATTGAAGATATGTAGCCAATATTGACCTCCCCTTTCAAGGGTAAACTCTCTTCAAAAGACCGCAAAGAAAAAGTCAATTGTAGTTATAGTTCCAACTTCTAGGCTACGATATCATACTGTAGCTCATCCTTTCAAAGTCATATTAAAGAACATCATCAAATGTCCTTCATCTTGAATTTGATAGTTAAACATTAGCTTTTGGATTTCATTGATACGAAGTTCGGTATCTTTCTCTGCTAACCCATTAAAAATGGATAGAGGAAACCCTAAGGTTGGCAAGTACGATGTCCCTGCTGGGATTGCAATTGGTTGCACCATAGTAACAACCAAATTCACTACAAGCATTTGAATGATCGGAACTATTACTCCACTCGAAGTGGACGGACTGATGACTGGGAGGGGAGAAGTACTAAAAATTCCTCCTCCTAACAGTCTCCGTGTCAGGCTAGGGTTACTAAGACCCTGCCCTTGTAGGGATATTGGACCACTCCTTTGAGGAGAATATCTTCTAATAATTTTGGCCTATTGTCTAGCTAGTTTAGCTCTTTCTTACTTCTAAAGTTTGGCTTGACAATCTTTTGAATCTGTCTCAATGCCTTTTGGCATACACTAATAAAGTGGTCCCTACATTGACCAAGATTTAGAAACGGCCACTTATTAGTGGCTCCCGACAAAAGCACCACCTTGTTGGGACCTAAAATGGGCCCAACACTAGCTTTAAGCCACTAGCTGGGTCTCTACTACTCACCTAAAGCCACCCCACACGGCATCGCAGCTAGAAGCATCTACTAAGACATTTGTGTTTGTCCGATTTTGTAGTCTAATGAATGCTTCTTTCCCCACTCCTCAAAGGGAGTCCCTAAACATATTGGTAATATACACCACATAGCACACACACATGGAGCACCCCTCCGTTGATCACCATGACTCCACTACGACTCTCCTACACCTCTCAAGGATTGGCCCCAAGATGCATCATGAACATAAAATGCATTCAAAACAAAGTCCACTCTTTCAATTAAATGATCCAAGAGGTAATGCATGAACCTCACTAAATAACTCCCAAGGAACTGAATATCTAGCCCTATGGCTTGGGATACCTCACACTCTTAGCATCGGTTGAAAATTAGCAACATGAAAGTGCAAAGACAATTCTTTTCATGATTTTCTTCTACTATGATAGTGCTTTGTTGCTTAGGGCTAGTATTGAGCTTCCTCGTGCTACTAGCCCCTTTTTTAATTTTAAATAAGTGCGAACCCTATATGATATGCACTATGAAACATCAACATTTAACACACTTTATCTACTCAACAACCCCCGTACTCTCTATCTTTAAAATTTTGCATGCGTTGATAGATATAATGCATGGTTTTTTATGTATTTTTCTTTATTGAAAGCGATAAAAACTCACTCTGACAAAAAATAGGGCTAGGCTAAACCTCATGCTTAAGCTCTATCATATGTCCACACACATTTATCTTATTTTTATGACACAAAAAACCTAACTTTTTATTTTTTATTTTTTCTATTTATTTATATAAAATTAAAAATAATTACTAGTTTTCTAGTGTAGATTGATTACTCTTATAAAAAATGATGTTCTCAACATGTTTCATTCCATGGGAATGGCAAATGCATTAAAAAAAACCCAAGAACCGCATATTTTTCCTTAAACTGCCTAGTCTCGTGTTTTGTATGTTTTGTATAGAATTATTATATGACTGATTTTTTATGATTCTTTCAACATCATTAATAAAACAGAGGATTGACAATCAAATGCAATCATTACTAATAACCATTTCAAATAACAATTGATCATAAAACGATAAAATCTATCTTTTTGTCATAAAACCACTCATATGATGCATGTTTTTCGACATTGGAGGCCCGTTGATGCTCTTCCATGGCTGTTGATGATCGGTCCAGCTCCGATTAATGTCTCTTTTCACTCCTACATCATCATTTGACCAAAAAAATCCATCTCAGCTCATCCCCCTCTCTTTTACACTGATCTATGAGAACAAACCACAAGAGGAGAGAGGAGAGAGGAGTGAGAAAGATTGAAATCAAATCTTCTTGTATAATGAATCATTTTATATCATCTCTACGGTGATGAAGGGTGAGAAAATGGTGGAGCTTGTTGCCAAGAGTGTTCCCTCAATGATTGCTGATCACAAAAATGTTTTTTTAATCATGGAAGGAGGCGTTGAAACCCCCCCCCCCCCCCCCCCCCCACACACACACACTTGTGGCTTTTGAGATCTAAGCCACTAAACCAAGCTTAAAGTTTGGTTTTTTTTTAAAACCGGTTCAAGTTTTATATAAGTTCACACTTTGACCGTAGTGGTCTTTTCGCTTTCGGAGGGGCAAACATGCTTGGATTCGAGATCTGTCTAGGCAGCTGGCTTCATGACATTGAAATCTACAAACCTAGCCACTGTCACACTTTTTTTTTTGGATCATATAGCTTATTTATAACATGAAACCTTACAGGGATTAAATGGGGGGTCAAACAGATTCCAATCGACAAACTGAGACTTGCGTTGGGTTCCTAGCATCGAACTCCATCTAGAAAAAATCTAGCTCATTGATTCATAACTATTTCATTTTGCATGAAAATTTGGTCTTTGACAACCTCCCAAGCTCTTTTCCGCTTCAAAAATAGCCTTTAAAATCTGCTCTCAACATCCAAGCCATAGTACCTTTGGGATAGCCATATACCATCATCACATCTGATCACCTCAATATCAAGAAAGTACCTCAAATTACCTAAATCCTTCATCTCTAACTTCTTCTTTAAAAAAGTCATTAACGTCAACAATCCCATTATTAATAATGGAGTCATCCACATAGATGACTATGATGACTAAGCTCGAATCTCCCTTTCTTTCAATGAGATTTGAGTAAAGGGAAGGCTAGTCACACATTGTGACCATTATAGTTTTCACTCACTCACTCACTCACACACACACACACACACACACACACACAGAGGCATGACAGTGAACCTTGGTAAAACCAAGGTTCTTATATTCCATACATCAGCTCAGATATGCAGACAGAGTATTTTCATGGCAGCAGGAGGGAGTATTGAGGTCACTGGATCATATGTATATTTGGGAGTCACCTTTACAGCAGCTTCAGGGATTTTCTCGATGACATAGGCAGCTCGTGACCGCCTCACTAGAGGATACTCAGCATTGGCTCTTATGGAGCGACAGTGTCATCAGGCACATTTCCAGGAGCCCCGCACCAAGGGGTGGCTCTTTGATACTCTAGTCACTCGAGCACTGATGTATGGAGCAGCTATATGGGGGCCAGGCCTTGCCGATTATGTATGGACATTGATGGAGAGACCTCAGGTGATCATAATATCTAGATTGATTCGCAGCAAGGCCTCAGTCCCACATGACGTTGTGCGAGCAGAGCTTGCCACACCGCCCATGCTAGTCGAGGCATTATTTCAGACAGTCTGCTTCCTACACTGATTTCAAGATATGGACAGAGATCGCATTGCATACAAAGCATATATGGCATCTCAGGAGATGGCTCGAGCGGGGGATACCACATCATGGTATGCACAGACTAGAGCTTGGTTTGACAGACATGGGCTAGACATTGATAGACTCCCACCTCTTCTATATGATACTCAGGCTCCCACTTACACCCTCTCTCTCTCTGAGAGGAACAGAGTCATCAGACAGGAGATATGGCATATTTATATACAGAGGACATGGGTCATCCCTGCACAGCCACTGCCATCGAAGATGGCACATTATTATACACGGTTCTTGAGCATATCAGAGCAGGGATTCATAGAGATTCCGAGATATATGCAGATCTATATGCCACATCGATTGAGAGTTCTTATTGGACAGCTCAGGGTATCATCACATCAGCTTATGATTGAGAGTGGCAGAGCCAGTGGCATCCCACGGGCTGTTCTTTGCAGTGACATAATTTTTTGCAGTGTTCTAGAATGGCGTCTGATTCTGTTTCACAGATTGTCACTGAAAAGCTTGACAAGAACAACTTCCAAGCATGGAAGTTTAGAATGACAATTTTCCTTATGAGAAAAGGATATTGGGAATTTGTTGTAGGAAATGAAGAAGAACCAGTTCTTCCTGATGTTCCCAATCAACAGCAAATGCAGGTATTTAAAGCATGGCATGAGAGAGCCAGGAAAGTTATGTACTGGCTGTCTATCAGCATTTCAGACTCTATGATTGTGCATATTCAAGATGCAAGTACGCCAAAGGAGGCATGGGATACTTTGTCAAAAATGTATAGTACAAATACGCAAGCCAGGAAAATGCAGCTCAAGCAAGAGTTGCATAATGTGCAAAGAGAAAATATGAGCATCAATGACTACCACATGAAGGTGAAGAAGATTGCATATGCACTTGCTTCCATTGGGTCGCCAATGGAAGATGATGATTTAGTTTTTGTGACCTTGAATGGTCTAGGAAAGGATTATGCACAGTTTCGAACATCCATTTCAGTCCGTGAAAGATTTCCTGATTTTGAGGAGTTGATTGCTCTTCTAATTTCTGAGGAGCAGAGAAATGGTGGTGCATCTTCTTCAGGAGGAACTTCAAAAGAAGCTGTCTTCTACTCAAATGCTGGAAGAGGTAGAGGTAGAGGTAGAGGAGGCCGATCTGGAGGCCGTGGTAGAAATCAGAATATGCAACAAACTCAAGAAAACCAGTCCTATGGAGGAGGACGTGGTAACTCTAGAGGCAGGGGGAGCCAAAGAGGTCATGGTGGATGGCAAAGAGGGCAAAATGCAGACAGCGATGTTGAATGCTACTACTGTGGTAAAATGGGTCATATGGCTAAAGACTACTATAAAAAGTAGAATGACATCATGAATGGAAAACTGCAACAAGGGAATTATGCATCTTCTAGTAGATAGGGTGATGACAGAAATGAGCATTTGTTTATGGTGCAACACATGACCAATTCTGTGACAAGTGCAGAAGAAAGTAACGATGTGTGGTATGTTGACTCAGGTGCATCAAACCACATGACAGATCATGCAGAATGGATGCAGGATGCAAGGAAAATGAAAAAACCAGGATTTGTGGAGACTAGTGATGATACTGCACATCCTATTGTGCAAATTGGAAATATTCCTTTGTCTATGCAGGATGGGAAAAAGAAATACCTATCGGATGTATTTCATGTCCCGAATATCACCAAGAATCTGGTTTCTGTTGGTCAAATGGTTGAGCAAGGCTTGCAGGTTAGATTTAATTCCCATGGATGATTTGTTGAGGATATGAAAAATAAAGGTCGCTTGATAGCAAAAGGAAAGAAGAAGGGCAGAATGTTTACATTGGATGCAGACATGCCTGAATTGAGTGCAGCAATGTTTGCACATGGGACCGGTGTAGTTGTAGATATTGATATCTGGCATAAACGCATTGGTCATGTTAATGTACAGCGACTTAAATCAATGCAGGCCCAAAATATTGTTGTAGGATTGCCAAAATTCAAGGTTGCAGAAATGCATAAGGTATGTGAAGCCTATCAGTTTCAAGGAAACCATTTCCTAGACATGTTCAAGAGAGTAAGAAGCCATTGGAATTAATCCACTCTGATGTGTGGACTACTAAAGCTACAACTCTTGGAGGCTGTCATTATTTTGTCACTTTTATTGATGACTATAGTAGAAAATTTTGGGTGTATTTTATGAAAAAGAAAAGTGAAGTTTTTGGGCATTTCAAAACTCTTAAAGCTATGGTTGAAAAAGAAACAGGCATGCAAATAAAATGCCTAAGGTCAGATGGAGGGGGAGAGTACCTCTCAAATGAGTTTGCAAGGTTCTTGCAGGAGCATGACATAAAGCAGCAATATTCATGCAGTCATACCCCACAACAAAATGAAATTGCAGAAAGGAAAAACAAGCATATTGGAGAGGTATCTCGTGCCATGCTCAACGAAAAAGACTTGCCAGATTTTTACTGGGCTGAAGTAGTTGCTACAGCAATCTACATAATGAACAGGACACCCACTGCAGCAATACATGGGATGACTCCAGAGGAGAGGCATACTGGTAAGAAATAGGATATTTCTCATTTGAAGATTTTTTGTTGCATTGCCTATGTTCATGTGCCAGATGAGTTGAGATCCAAGTTGGATCCAAAAGCTGAGAAGTGCATCTTTATTGGTTACTCTCTGCAGCAGAAAGGGTATAGATGCTATAACCCTTCTACTCGTAAGTTTACAGTGAGCAGAGATGTTATTTTTGATGAGATGAGTAGCTGGTATAAACCAGTAAATGTGATTGATAATGTAGATGCACAAAATGGTAATGCTGCAGAGAATTCACAGCAGCAGTCACAAGATATTAGTGGACCTGGAGCGTCCTCTAGCAGTGGTTCACATTATTTGCCATGGACAGGCAGATTGAGATCAGGAGAATCTTCTCAAAGCAATGCAGATAGTGGTATGTAGGTATCACGAAAAGGAAAAGAGAAGGTAGATCAGCCCATGTTTGATGTGAATGCAGGTCACTCTTATGTGGATGGTGAATCCAGTGGCTCAGAACAGAGCATTGATGATGAGTTGGGTATTCCTTCTATTGTTACACCTGGAGTAAGGAAGACCAGGGATGTTTTGAGAGCACCTGAGAGTGAACCTACTTTGCGCAGGTCTACCAGAGCTAGGTATCCTGTGGATAGGCTGAAATATGATGGATTTGCAACCATTCACTATGCGTATACGGTCAAAGTGATACAGGAACCAGAACCCACTTCTTTTGAGCAAGCCATGGGAAAAGAAAAATGGGAGAAAGCCATGGATGAAGAAATGGATGCCTTGGAAGCAAATGCTACATGGGAATTGGTACCTTTGCCTAAAGGTAAGAATGCAATTGGCTGTAAGTGGGTTTATAAGGTGAAGCACAATGCAGATGGTTCTATGAATAGATACAAGGAAAGATTAGTAGTCAAGGGGTATGCACAAACATATGGCATTGATTATGAAGAAACATTCAGTCCGGTTGTAAGGATGGCAACCGTAAGAGCAGTCATCGCTATGGCTGCATCAAAGGAATGGTCTTTACATCAGATGGATGTAAAGAATGTTTTCTTGCATGGTGATTTGCAAGAAGAGGTATATATGGAGCAGCCACTAGGTTATGTGCATGCTGTTCATCCTGAGTTTGTTTGCAGGTTGAAGAAAGCATTGTATGGCTTGAAGCAAGCACCTAGAGCATGGTCTGACAAGATATGACAGTATCTTGTCACTATTGGCTTTCAGATTTCCAAGGCAGATTTCTCACTTTATGTGAGAAAAATAGAGAAAGGTATTATGCTACTTGTCATTTATGTTGATGATTTGATTATGATAGGTGACAGTGATGAAGATATCCTTCATGTGAAAATGCTATTGAAGCAGAAGTTTGAGATGAAGGATTTGGGAGAGCTGCGTTATTTCTTGGGCATTGAGGTGATTATATCACCAAGTGGGATATGGCTCTTGCAGAGGCAGTATGGATTGGACATGCTATCCAAATATGGGATGACAGGCTGTAAGCCTATTTCAGTTCCTTTGGAGCAAAATGTGAAGTTGAGCACAGATGTAGGTGAGCTTCTCGAAGACCCTACTATGTACAGACGCATAGTAGGAAGTTTGATTTATATGACTATTACCAGGCCAGATTTGAGCTATGCTGTTGGATTGGTAAGTCAGTTTATGCAGGCTCCAAGGAAACTGCATTTGGATGCGGCTAGACGCATACTCAGGTATGTGAAGTCCACATTGCAGTATGGACTACTTTATGAGACTGGAGTTCAGATACAGTTGCATGGATACACTGATGCTGATTGGGCTTGTAGTATTTCTGATAGACGATCTACCAGTGGATATGTGTTCTTTTTTGGAAGTGCTGCAGTCACTTGGAGCAGCAAGAAACAGCCTACAATTGCCTTGTCGAGCACAGAGGCTAAGTACATGGGCGCAGCAATGGCTGCATGTGAGG
Organism: Lygodium microphyllum; assembly: GCF_053477565.2. Classification (NCBI taxonomy): domain Eukaryota; kingdom Viridiplantae; phylum Streptophyta; class Polypodiopsida; order Schizaeales; family Lygodiaceae; genus Lygodium; species Lygodium microphyllum. Next base: position 25,685,076 of record NC_141141.1, read on the forward strand.
TAGCTTGGTTTCATAAGCTACTTTATGATATGCATCAGCCCTACAGATGGGCCAGTTGTCATTTATTGTGACAACATGAGTAGTATACACTTGGCAAATAACCCAGTCTATTATGCTAGAACAAAGCACATTGAGGTGCATTATCACTATGTGCGGGAGAGGGTTTTACTAGATCTTATTGATCTAGTTTATGTCAGCACAGAGGATCAGGTAGCTGACATATTTACGAAGGCATTGGGTGCAGAGAAGCTGCACAAGTTCAGAGACCTGCTTGGTGTGCAAGAATTGGGATTGAGCTCGAGGGGGAGTGTTGAGATATCGAGCTCCACTCGTGATATGCTAGGGTGACCGTTGTGCATTTATGTTACCGACTTGTCAATTGCAGATGTGGTTGGTACACCACCCATGAATAATAGCTAGATGACAGCTATCCTTATCTATTCTAGTTTGTGGCTCAATTAGTATGCCATCTTAGTTAGTTGAGTTTGGTTTGAGACCCATATATAGGGTTCTTCTATTTCTTTGTACTAGAGTTCTTTTGGCTTACACAACTAAGAAGAGGAAAACTGTTTTCAGCCTCCACCTGTGTGTGTATTCCCCCATTGTGCAAGCAAGAAAGCTACAAGTGAGACTCCTTCCTTCTCTCCCACAATCTTGACACCCTAGCCCTTTAGCGTCACCCACAATTGTTCAGGGCACATCAAGGATAGGACATACCTAGGGAGCTTGTCTCGCCTATGGATAGACTCATCACCCTGACCCATTCGCACGATTCCCTCTTGCACTCTGCCTTAATACCATTGCAATCAATTGTGGTAAGCACTGCAAAAATGGCCATGAAAAGTATACCGTCCTCATCAAGCAAGTCCAAAAGCTCCCAGCTACCGAAAGTGCGGTGTCCTTGTGTTCAATTATGCTATGTCGTGCAATCACAATGCAAAGGATGTCTCATACACCTTCACGTGTACTTCTTCTCAACATGGACAACTTTACTTCATCCACACATTGTTACGAGAAACCACGCAGTCTTCTAACTACGTAATATCTAAGTATGCACGATTACTCACATAATATCTGCACCAAAATATATACATAGTTTGGGTCCTCAAGTGCAGGACAATACTCTCAGCTTGCTTAGAGTTTGACCTGTCTCCCAAACTAATTGAACTATATCTTGTGCATGATAGAGAAGACTAGCACTACCCCTAGGGAGAGACCACCTATGAGAGGTTTTCAATTACTGGTATTGAAAACTCCAACGAAATTGTCATTCGCTCTTCATCGACACCCAACTTTGAATTCTTATCATTTATCATCCTGCAAGCCCGCCAAGAATCATCATGTGCCCAATCCCCAACAAACCAACACTTTGAATTCTTATCCTTTATCATCCTGCAAGCCCGCCAAGAATCATCATGTGCTGAATCCCCAACAAACTAACACTTGTGATGGCCATCACTGCAATCCCCAACAATGAACAACCCTACCACCAGCCACCTAGGCCACCAACGTGCCCCCAACGACCTTCCTCCACACCACCACCAACGCTCCTCCATGGCAGCCCACCAATGTCCCTTCCACCCATGTCTTCAATGCATGCCGAAGCCTACTACCTACGACGGCGAGTACCATGGGACTGGCACTCGTCTAGGAGGGGGGTAATGTTAACCATTAAATGAACAAGGTGGAAAATCTGGAAAAGCTAAAGCAGAAGACAAAGGCCAAGGCAAAGTGAAACAGAAGACAAAGGCATGCCAAGAAAAATCTAGAAACACAAGAAGCACAGAAAAGTCCCAAATAAGGGAAAAAGGCGCACAAGGAAAAGCGCAAGTCAATACTTTTGTAAAAGAGTGCAAGCACATCATGATTTAATTTGAGGAGCGCCGGGGTCTCACCCGTGCAATTTGTAAATGTAGACGGACGGTGGAAAGGAAGCTAGGAAGATAGAAGGACAATGGGAAAAAGGGCCTAGGCCACGGCTAGCCATGTAAAAAAGGGGATAAGGGGATGACCACCCAAAAAGGGATTTAGGGTTTTGTATATAAGATTGAAAAGTGAATGAGAAGCTCATTCTTGTGTGTGGCTAAAGCTTCTTCTTCTTCTTCTCTTGTTTCTTGCCTTCTTACTTGTGCTTGAGTGAGGGATTGAGGGGGTGTGAGGGATTGTGGGAGTGAGTGTGTGAGCGTGAGGGATAGTGGAGAAGAAGCTCCCCATCTTCTCTCTTCATCTTCTCTTCTTCTCTTCTCTTCTCTTTTCTCGCGCGGCTATGGAGGATGGATCTTGACAGAGAGGGCTTGAGCTTGCTTGAGCTTGCCACAAGGATCATGGAGCTACCAGAGTGCAAGAGAGAGGAGGGAACTCGATCAAGCATCAAGGTAAGCTCACTAGACCCGTAAGGTAGGCATTGTGTGTCGGCTATGTGAGAGGTAGCCATGGCTGCTTGGCTTGAAACGCTTGATCAATAAGCGGTCCGTAGGTCTCGGGGTAGAGCTCTGTAGCTCCCCTTCAATCACTCTCTTTGATTCAAGTGTGGCAACTGATTCAACTTGAGAGGTGATGGCAATGTAGTCACCTCAAAACTGGATGCTAGATGGCTAATAGGAGACTATAGTATTTAAATGAGGTCCCCATTTTAAGTTGATCCTTATGGGATTGAGGTGGATCTTCCCCTGCAACGTAGACTCCAGTAGTTCTAGGTTATAATTATTTGGTTATTCTAATGAGTTCCAAATAGCAATAATCTTGATTATTTCTTGATGGGCTACTAAAATGCATGATATCGATGTTCATTCAGGCAAGCATGTTACAATCAACTTCCTCCATTCAAAGATGATTTGTGGGAAAAATAGGTTGTATAAGTGCACACCATCCTTATCAACACTATTTGTTAACTACCACAGTGTAGATACTTCATGCTAAATTCACACAAACTATGAAGAGGAAAACATTGTCCACAATCTACATGCCCCCCATTTAAACTGAATTGGTGGTCCTATTCCCTTGTGCCCATGCCCAAGGCATGCATGTCAGTTATACATACCCTTAAGCCCAATTCTTATTGGATTTAAGCTTCTCATCCATCACACTTTATCTTTGTAATGTTTATTAGAGTAGTACTATATAGCCCCACTCACTAGCCACTATGGAAAGTCCCTCTAGTTCTCTTTTGTGTATGAGGGCAAAAACCTTTAGGGTCAAGATGGAGTGTAATGAGTGAGATGCACAAGAACTAGGGGTTATATACCCTATCATAGTGATTAGGGTTTAAAAGGTGTAAGAGACCCAATTTAGGGTATCTAAGCATAATCAAGAACTGACTCTTCACCTTCTTTCTAGCTTTCATGGCTTCCTCTCTTTCTTTCTCCTCTTTCCTATCTTTCACTCTTCTCTCCTTGTCTTCCTCTCTCCTCTTCTTCCTCTCTTTCTCTCTCTTCTAATCATTCTCTCTCCTCTCTCAACCTCTTTCATTACAATTGGTATTAGAGCATCAAACTTTGGTTCTTTCTTCCTTTTCTTTTTCTCAATATAGCTCCCTTTTTCAAAATAGGAAACCCTAGTTACTCAGGTGATAGGTATACATATAGCAAGGAGTACTACAAGTAATAGTAGCTTTCTTGAAGACTATACAAGTCATGGTAGGAGGGTTGGAAAATTTTGGAGGAAAAGGGGTAATGTTGACATGTTATTTTTAACTTGGAGTCAAATTTTAAGATGCAAATTGCTAAGAAAGACTCCCATGACTTAGTGAAGGTTTTGTTTGTGGTTATTTTTTCAAAGTGACTCTTCTTCTTCTCTTCCCAAATTTTTTTGAGAGGTGCTATGGATTTTTGAGACCAAGAGGCATTAAGATCGCTCTCCCCCCATCAAGGACATTAGAAAACTTCAACACGTGATTCCTTGCATCCCCAACATCAACTTCAGCAGCCAATTGGTGGAGTTTGGCTCACTATTGCCTCCAAGAACTAACCCATAGTTCGGAACACAAATCGCACTAAGTAGATTGATCCCCTCTTGCTTCTCCTCAACAACCACCCCCATTTTTGTAGCTCCCCAAGGCATCAAAAAGCCACTTCATCTCTCTTGATCATTATCTTGGCCTCTTCTCTCCAACATTTGAGCTCCCATACCTTGAAACCCTAGTGCATAGTAGTGGATAGTTTTGTACAACAATTGAAGCTCAACCAAAGCTTTTAAATACTTCACAAATTCTTCAATCTCAACTGCTAGGATCCTCTTCAACTATTCTTAGCCAAGTTGATCTTAGTTGAAGATGTGGAGCTAAACATGCAAAGGTTTCCCATGGGCAGCCATGAAAGCTCAACATAAAGCTTTCAATTCTTAAAGAGCAAGCACATGATCAAGCATAAGAGCCTCCACCATGAGAGTAGGCATCAATTACTTGAAGATTATACCCCATTGAAGGTGTTTTGCTTCCTTGAGCTCAGCTAATGGAGGATTTGGGATTCATTGATTGGTTAATTCTCATTCATCTCTCCAATCATTGACAAGGTATGTTGATTAGATCTTAATATCTCATTGTATCTATTTGTTGAGCTTAATCCTCTTGTTGGAGAAATTTAAGGTTGCATTTTGCCTTATACTTTGAATCCTTTATCCAACTAAATTAGTAGTTTTCTTGCCTTCCTCTATTGAATAAAAATTACAATTAGTCATGGCAACTTTACTCATGTGGTTAATGCTTACCCTAACACTTCACTTGTGGTGCATATACTGATTTGATCTTAAAGAAAGTAATAATCCATTGTAAAAGGGAAAGTTAGAATATCCAATGAGTTATTGGAATTTGCAAAGGTAATCCCCTTCCACCCAAGCTCTTATCCATTTCTTACATTTCATGAAAAAAGCCAATCTCTATTTTTCCACATGCATCTCATGCTGTGTGCCATGTATACTCCAGCTATAGAGACTGATGCTAGGCAAGGTGCTAAGCCAAAAGAGAGGTGACCCTCCCTTCCCACTTATGACTCTAAAGGGGTATACCACCCAGCCTGGGGGGAACTTTGCCCACCTCCTAGTGATCTTGAGCCTGATACTTGTATGGATGTCAAGTATGGTGACTACATGCCTTGACATGAGACACATTTATTGATTGAGACATCTATGTATGGCACTTGACATGTATGTAGTCAATGTGATATGTATGGCATAGAGGCCTCCATATATAATGTTGGTAGAGTAAACTAATGCTTAAATGTGCTTCGGATCATGCTTAGTATGCTATGTATGCTAGTTACCATGATGCTTAGGCTCAAATCTAGGAGGGAACCCTATGGCTCATCTCAAAGAGAGCATCATTCCCTTTCCTTCAATTTGAATAAAAAATCTCCCCGATTGGGGTTCCTTACTAGAAGTTACACTTGCTTTACTAATGGTGGATCCTATGGATTGCACTCAAATGCTAGGGTAGAAAGGCAAAGATAAGACCCATGCTGAGGTCCACACAAAGATTAGAAACTCCGGCACCACAATGAATGATGAATCCAACTTTGCACAATATTAAAATGGTGACATGCAAGAGAAGGTGCAAATATGGTCCCTTACAATATGATCAGTCACACTCTTTATTTAGGATGAGATCCATCACATGGAAAGACATTGTGACATGGTTGCTAACCATCATCAAATGCTATCTACAATTGATATAGTAAAGCAAATGGCCCTCTTTAACTCTTGGACTCAACAAACCTTAGAGCATCTCACCACTCTTGTAGCCCAGTTAGCCACCACTTTGGTGCACAATAAAAGGCAAGAAACTCCAAGCACGAATCATGATGTCCTCCACCATTGGAGCCACTTCATGGTCCATAGGGTATTATTGAGCTAAGGGTATACCTCCTACTATCACATATGAGGTCCATGAGCCCTCTCATGTTAATGATGAGCCTCTCTTGAGCTCTCCCATCATCCATATAGCAAACCCTCCCCTAAAACCCCTGCCCATCATTAGCATAAGCTCCTTCACTCTCTATATAGCAGAAGCTCCTTCACCCTACCTAGGAGCCCTAATGGCAGTTATATATCTCAACCCAATAATGGAAAGTGTGGTATTAATGGCCAAAATGTGGGCATTAGGGCACCCATGGACAACATGGGGTAAATGCACAATATGACACATATGGATAGCATGGTATGTATATGTAGCAAGGCTTTCATGGGCAACAAGGCCCTAATGTTCTCTATGACAAGATCATTCTTACTAAGTACAATTGAAAATCACCCTCCTCATTAGACTTGAAAGAATGGACTTCTAAATTGGAGTCATATCTCAATATTTACCCACATACTGATGATTAGAAAATTATCTTCACTTCTCTCTATTTAGAAGGGTGGTTTTTCCATACCTGATGGCACTATATCAACTATGAGAATCATTAGTTTATTTATTGGGAAGACATTAGGATGCATATGATTCAAGTATTTATATCCCCATGGAAAAGGTGTGATGAGCAAGATGATGGTACCGACTTGACCAATGCTGTCTCGTAGTAAGGGAGTATACAATCAGTTTATGAACTTGACCATGTATGTTGAGACCATTAGTGATTATGTAAAATCGCACAAGTACATCTATAGGTTAGAGCCTAGCTTATTGTAGCTAATGTAATTGATCAAAATCCTTCTATCTTATTTGATGCAATTGAACTCGTTGAAAGATATGCAAGGAAATACCATAAAAATAAGGGTTTTAAATAAAGTTTTTGGGCAGCCATACACTCCAATGAGGCCATATTGGTATTTTAGAGGAAATCCCATGCATAGGAGCAACCCCAAAATCCCTACCTATCTCCTCTTTCATGTTGAAAGAGAATAGGGTACTTTTAGAATAACACTTAGCTTTAATAAGGGTAAGTATGCTTAAGACAAGCCCTAAAATGCATCAGCCCCAAGTAGTCAAAGTAGCCAAAAATTCATTCAATCAGATGTTGTGAAGGATAGAAAAAAAAATGCTTATTTTTAAAGTGAGGAGATAAGTACACTACAGATCATGCTTTCAAATGTCCCCCCAAAACAACCAAGGTCAAAGTTTATAGCATTATGTTTTGGAGGATTACCAAAATGAAGAAGAGAAAGCACAGGCTTGGAATGTTGCAAATAACTTTGGGGAGTCCACCTTATAGAATATATAAGATACCAAGTGAGTTCAAAGGAAAGGATATTTTATTTAGTACAATTTATAGGTTTATATTTACAAAAGGATTTTTTAGTTATAAATTTAAAAAATCGTAAGTTAAGTAAAAGGGGTCATTTTATGGCTTTATAGCATGAAAAGAAAGGGTGTTTCTTAATACCCTTTGAACACATGTATAGATGAATTTTTATAGGTGCACCCATCAGAAAAACAACTTGATACATGTTGAAAATGAGGAATATGTAGAGGACTTGGACTAAGAATAGTTTTATGATATAGAGGATGGGTTTTCCTTTGACATAGGTGGCTATCCACCTCATGATATTGGCTTGATCACTTCTACCACACCAACTTTGGCTGCCACTTCCTTTTGCTCCATTTCTATGGATGCATGGATAGGATCTAGGAGCCCCAACATACTGTGCATTCAATGAAAAATTAATAGAAAGCATGTATTTATCCTAGTGGATAGTGGAAGTACACATAATTTTGTCAATAAATCATCCAAATTCATTCCTACGAAATTACAGCACCTGCTAAAAGTTCAAGTGGTCGAGCGATATAGAAGAAATCAACACAGGTGTATGCTCTAAGGTTCCCTTAAGCTTGTTTGAAAACTTTGTGGCATAAATTGATCTAATTGCATTAGACATGGGCTCCATTGATGTTGTCTTGGATTTGTTACTAGCTGAAACAATTGGGAAAAATTGTATGGACTTCTTTCAACTCTATATGGAGTTTGTTATGCATGGACATCTCATTTTTTTAGAGGGAGTTCATGATAATGTTTCTTTTTAATAATTATAGCAAAGCCACTTGAACAAGATTTTAAGAAATGCAACTATTTGTCTTACACTCGACTAATGAAAATACAGATCAATCCTCAAAAGTATCTACGATTTGAGCATTGAACACATTTCAAAGAAGTATGAAGATTTATTTCAAACACCTACCTCCTTTCCCCCTAAGAGACAAGTGGATTACTCAATTGATCCCCAACCCCATTCTAAGCCAGTGAATAGAGTCACCTTATAGACTCTCCAAGTGTAAATACAAAGAGTTGCAAAGCAAGTCAAATAGTTACTTGAGATGGGATTTATTGAGCCAAGTTCCTCACCATATGCATCTCTAATCATGCTAGTCAAGAAGAACGATGGCTCTTTTTGCATGTGTATTGACTTCAAAGGCTTGAATAAGATCATAGTTAAGAACTAGTATTCGATCTCAAGGATATATGACTTGTTGGATGAATTAAAAGAGGCATGGTATTTCACTAAGATTGATCTACACTCTAGCTATCATCAAATACGTATGCAGGAGGGTGATAAGGTCAAAATAGCTTTCAAGACTGATCATGGGATTTATCATTTCCTAGTGATACCTTTTGGATTGACTAATGCCCTCGCCACATTCTAGAACTTCATGAATAAAATTTACACCCCTTTCTTTTCAATTTTTTCTCGTATTCTTTGATAGTAGTCTTATTTATAGTAGATCATGAGGGGAGCACTTTGCACATGTTAGAAGGGTGTTTAATGTATTGGGAGAGCAAAGGCTATCTACTAATTCGAAAAGTAAGTGCATCTTCATGCAAACCTCAATGGAGTACTTTGGGCACATTGTTAGTGAAAATGGCATACAGTTAATCCCAAAAAGGGGCAATGTGTAAGGATTGACCCACAAACATCCAATACCACTTCATTATGTGGTTTTCTTGGTCTCCCTTCATTTTATAGACATTTCATCAATCAATATGCCACAATTGTAGCATCCTTGACAGATCGATTAAAGAAGGAGTCATTCTTTTGGAATAGCTTTAAGCAATTAAAGGAAATGATTACTTTAGCTCCCATACTTATATGCCACGACTTCTTAAAAGAGTTTACCATTCAATGCAATGCTAGCTAGTGTCAAAGGTATTAGTGCCATCTTGCTACAAGAGCATGGTGTAATTGCTATTGAGGACCATAAGCTTGATTAAAAGAGATACAAATGAATGTTTATGACTAGGAGATATTGGCCATCCTTAATTTAATGTTGAGAGATTCAAGCTCATCTACTACTACCTTATCCTCAACACGATAGCTCTGTTGCTTAGTTGTTACTAGCATGTGTGTGTGTCTTAAATAAGTTAGACAAGCTAGGTTAACTAGATTTAGTAGACTACATATTAACTCCAATGAAAGATGGGAAAATGAAATTCAAAATTATGGAATAATGTGGAAAAAGGCAACTAGGCAATGAATAAAAGGCGAAATGCCGAAAGACAAGGGCAATCGCAAATGTCAAATCGAAGGCAAAGGCAAATTTTAGAATGCAAAGGTGCAACTAAAATTTTGTAAAAGAGCACCAGGTTCCCTCCTGTGTGAATTGTAAAACATAGACGGGCATAGGTGAAGGGATAAGGTAACTAGAAGGGAATAAGGAAAGAAGACCTTGGCAAGATGCCCAGTCATGTAAAAAAGGGGATGGGTGTCCAAGGGATTTAGGGCTTGTATATAAACTCAAAAAGTGAATGAGAAGCTCATTCTTAGGTGTGTGGCTAAAGTGGTCTCTTCTTGTTCTCTTCTTCTCTCCTTCTTACTTGCTTGTGTGTGCTTGAGAGAGAGTGTGTGAGAGTGTGAGGGAGTGAGTGTGTGAGGGTGAGGGCCCGTGGTGGAGAAAGTCTCCATCTTCTCCTCACTTCCTCTTCACTTCTCTTCTCTTCTCTTGTCTCGCACGTGGCTATGGAGGATGGAGCTTGAAGGAGGAGGCTTGAGGTTTCTTGAGCTTGCATCTCGAATTATGGAGCTACCGGCTTGCTTGAGGGAGAAGACTACTCGTTCGGGCATCAAGGTAGGCTCACTACACCCCCATGGGATCGAAGGCATGTTGGCTAGGTAAGAGATAGCCATTTGTGCTTGCTTGAAATACTTGAAGCAATAAGCAGTCTATGGGTCTTGGCAGATGAGTGTGAGCTCAAACTCCATTTTGGTTCTATTTTCGAGACCAGCAGATTTAATCTTGAGTACGTGCACACTTCAAATTTAGCATCAAAGTAAGGTTTCACGGTGCTTGATATAGGTAGGAGATTTGGGATTTTAATCTTCAAAACAATTGAGTATTTTGGGTTTTTGATGAATAGACAAGTAGGATAAATCATGTTAGTATTTGGGTTTAGATTTTTGTTGCATTTAGAGTAGGATAGGATCAATAAATTGAAGCAAACCACTTTAGGGTGGCTGCTGTAAATAGGCCCAAAATAGGGCAAAAATAGGGTTGAAATCCATTAACAATGCATGATCACTAATGGAGCAATGATGGGGCATTTGAAGAACAAAGATTTAAGGACCAAGGAAGGGGGGTGGAAGGCTTATTTTTAGCTTTTATAGAACAAAGATTTAAGGACCAAAGCACAGATCGATCACCACATATGGGGGTTTTCAGCTGCACCATGTATATACAAACCTTGCCCATTGTCTATTCTTGCTTTCTAGAAGTTTATGTGGCCTAGCATGCTCAAAATTGTTTCCATTGATTCAATTTTAGTCTCGACTGGAACCATGACTATCGAAATCAGATGCAACTAACAAAGTCCAATTCTTAGAATTGGACTCAGACTGTCCGATTCTGGATAATCAAATGGTTCGATTTTGGAAATTGGACCACTCGGACACTACCCAACCTGTTCAATCTGACACGTGACCCATCCTGATTCTCTAGACAATTGGATAATCAGACAATCGGACTCATGCAAATCGGACCACTTAGGAATCAGACAAATTTGAATCAGGACCATCAGCCATTTGGGCCACCTACAATCGAATGAGGTTGAATCGGACCATCCTCACTTAGATGTCCAATTTTGAGGATCGAACACTGCAGAATTGGACCAAAATTTTGAGAGCAAAGAAATTGGCAAATCTAGCGCATCTCGGGCAAAGTAGAACACCTCCTGCACCACAGGGGAATCCTCCAAAAGCCTTACAAGCGTATGTGACCTTAGAAATCGCAACAACTGCGCAACTAGAAACGACACTGATAGTCACATTAGCTTTTAGCCCCTTCTAGAGTTGCAAACTAACCTGCAGATCCCAGTAGACCTTAATTGAGCCAAAGGACATAGCACAGACCCTAGAGACTAGTGAGAGTGGCTAGCAACCGAATCTAAAGCTATAATTATCTGAGAACATAGATAAGAGTGTGGAATGTAGAAAATGTCGCAGATCTAGAGCATGGCTATGGAGGTTGAAAGAGGAAGAGTGAGCTCATGAGGTAACAAACATCAAGACCAAATGTCACACAAGTGATGTTAGATATGATCAATGCCCCACCCTCAGTAGGTGCTACCAATGATCCATGGGGCTCAAAGTTGTAAGGCCCCCATTATGAGGAGAAGCCAAATGTGAGCCCGGACATTGGTTGAGTCCTGACTTGTATATCAGATGAGGTCTATATGACCGGATGGCAAAAAGGTGACTGTTGTGGGTCTAATCTTTGGGTTAGACGGAATGGTTAAGTTGGTAGCAACTCGAGGCGCATTGCATCGAGTTGCAGTGTAAGGGAGTTAAAAGGGGCCCCTATTGTGGGGTCCGGGGGCCATGGAAGCAACCCCTGGCTGGGGGGTCCCAGGGGGGCCAGCGGCCCCCCTGGTGGGGGTCCAGGGGCAACGGCCCCCTTCCAGGGAATATTCCCTGGAATATTCCCTAGCCAACTAGTGGAGGTTCATATGGTAGGTCGGATAGGTCAACAGGCCGACCTAATGACCTTTGCGGGCTATAAAAGCTAAACCCCTTCGCATCCATCTTTCACTCATCTTTCACCCAGTCAGAGTTGTTGTTCCAGCTAGCCTTAAGCCCTTCACCTATCTTCTGTCTAGATCGCCATCTAAGCTTCACATAGTGGAAGCGCACAGGTGGACAGAGCCATCTTTGTATCAGTTGTTTGGAGTTAAAGAATTTACCGATTCTCCTCTTATCTATTGTGTACTCTCTATCTCTTTCTCAGATTCTGTTCTCTATGCCGTGTAATATTTTACAAGTGAATTATGTTCCAAGATGGAAGCTTGGACTCATACACACAATCTTGTGTATTGACAATGACACAAATACTTTGCTGAAAGTACAAAAGTACTATGACATTACATTCAAAAAGAGAGCAAGTATAATGCTTTATAGGAATAGACTAGGTTTCCCTTTCCATCACTATGCATATGGGATTCTACATCCTAAGCCCACATTGCTTCATATAAAGAGTCTAAGCTGGGTGTGATTGCCAATATCTCAACACCCCTCCTCAATCACAACCAGAGAAGTACAAAGTGTGTAGAGGCTTTAGTGAGCAACCACCTACAAAGTGTGGGCACACCACAAACTTGGTAGACACCAGAGGCTATTGTAGAAAAGTCTAAGTGTGGGTACCAAAGACATGGTGGACATCGAGAGGCTGTAACAGGGGCCTCACAAAGTGTACAAAGGCTGTAATACAAGGTTACATGAGGAGTTTACAAGCTTATGTGAAAAGCATTAGGGCTAGGCAATTACTGAATATAATATTTTATGCCATAGCTAAATAGTAGCACACATTTGTAATTTTTAGATCTAATAAAAATTGTTTGTTATTAAATACCATTTTGGGATCTCTTTTTAACAAAAAGAGCCAAATGGCTAGCCATCAAAAACTGAACACCGCACCAAATTATTTTTGTATCTTTGGTAAAAAGATGGAACATTATAAGAATCTTGAAGGTTGGGTATTCAAAACAAGCCAAAATCTCAAAGTTTATTTTAATGAGCCCAATAAAGTAAAGCAACAAGACAATAATCTAATGACATAAACAAGGCTAAAAAAGTCTATCCGAATAGAAGGACTGATGAGGTTTGTCCTTCTCCTCGTGATCTTCTTCTTCTTCTTCTTCCTTTGCTCCATGGTCTTCTTCTTCTTTAACAGCAACTAGATAGGCCTTTTGGGACCTCTTCCTAGCATTGACATAATTTCTCCGTGTGCTCGATCCTTTCGTGGAAGTCACATACCAATTGATCTTTCTTGCCCTTGTACTTGGTACCTACATATAACATTTGTTCATCTTTAGAGGTGCTTGGTTCTTCTTTGGATTTTACATTCTTTTCTTCTTCTAGTAGGGATGCCTTAATGTCAACCAGTTTAGGACTAGGCATGTCGATCAATGTAGTTGACACATTATTATAGTAAGGATAGTTAGGAGGTAGGCTTTTTAACAACACATCAATACATATATCTTCATCAATCTTGAGATTCCTGCAAGTTGAGTTAGGAGACTTTCCATGTAGTTAAAGTAAGTTGCAAGAGATGTGTTTGATTTCATATCTAGCTTGAAAAATTCAATCAGTAATCCATACTTAGATGACTTTGATTGTGCACCAAACAAAGTATCTAATCTCTTCCATGTATCATTAGAGGTTTCACAAGTATCCACATGTTGGATGTAGCTGTCATCCAATTCTAGCTTAATGATGGCTTGCACTTTGTCATCATTCTTTTGCCAAGTAACTGCAAGGGCTGCATCTCGAGGCTTCTTCTCCTTGCCATTGGTAATGGCCAAAAGACCCTTCTTCATCAGAATGAGCTTGATGCGGGTTTGTTAGGTGTGAAACCCGATCCCTTTGAACTAAATAGTTTGAGAGTCTTTGCCCATGCTGGAGCAGCAAATCAGCACCAAAACACTGCAGCTATTGAGGGCTGAAATGATGAATGGGTTGCCTCTTACCTATCCAACCTCCAATCCTCACTAAGAGAACTAAAGAGGGGCACCACCTAGCCAAAGGGAGGATGGGCTAGGATATCCCTTTTCTCAAAGAGAATCAAAAGAACCAAGACACAAATTTACAAGAGAGAATATATGTACTAGACACCATATTAGAATATGAGAGAGAGAGATGAGAGGAGAGGGAGACAAGAGGAGAAGAGGTAGAGGAAGCTTGCCATTATGCTTTATAATAAAAGAACTCACTCATAGCTTACCTCAAAGAGGTGGACTAGTATGAGGGTATTCTAGAGTGCTCTCATGTGCTTGTCATTGTCATTGTCATTATCCTTGTCCTCCTCTCCATCTCCATGGGCTCCTTATATAGCCTCCATGAGGGATTAGATTAAGCTAATATTCTTGATTAACATAATCCTAGATGATGTATGGCATCTTTAAAAATATGAAGAATACTGGATGGGACAAGTCCCCACCTTGGTCATCATGCAAGAAGCCAAGGGTGGTGGTAGACAAAATAGAGAAACAGATCTAGATTACAAGAGGTGGGTGCCCAAAGCACATTATTATAATATATTTACAAGAATGATAGAATGGAAAGTTGATGTGGTGAAAGAGAAAAGAAAATTGCATGTAGCTAGTAGTTTGTGTCTTCGTAACTTCAAATCAGTGAAGAATCTAAAAAAAGTTTCTTCTACAAAGTTTCGCTTTCCCTTAGGAGTTATGGAGATTATAAAAAATGACTTCCAAAAGCTTCTTTGACTTTAGTTCCTTATATATATATATAAATACATATAAGCATGTGACAGAAGGAGTCCATGCTTGTAAGCTTTTGTGTAAGATCCAAATGACACCATGATGTGGATATTGACTTGTGCACCAGGGTGAGGTGTTCTCTAATGATGGTGATAGATTCCAAATCTTAATTATGTAGGCGGAACCCACGTGTAGTTGGAGGCTAGTCCTTTGAAAAATCTATGCAGTCACTCAACTCCTGGGTGTAATCCATTTCCATCTTCACTAAGATAACCATCCCTTTTACCCTTTACATTGACATCCCTCCTAAGAACTTATTCCCCCCATTTGCTAGAGTTATCATAATCGAGAAGCAATGTAGTATACCTAGTGCTTGAAGAGTAAACCCAAAGTGATATGGTAAGGCTCTTGATAGGGGTTTTGGCCAATTTTTGTGGTAAAAGTCTGGCTTGTAAAAAACCTAGATCACTACAAAAAATGGAGAAGCCAAAGGGAAGATAGAGTTGGACACTACAGGGTAATCAGTCATCCTATCAGAGAGAACATAAAGATCACAAGAATAAGACAAGGAGGGAACCAAGAAAAGGGCTAAAGGCAAAGATGAAGCTTGAAAATGTGACATGAGACAAAAGAAAAGATCTTTTGTATGTCACTAAATTAAGATAAAGAGAAGAAATTTTCACCACTTGAGATGACAACCTCAACATGTGCAAACACATTGATGATAAAATGCTTGGTTAGATGGGTCTAAATATCTACACTTAGCATATCAATTGTCAATATGACTCTTACATGACCACTGACTCATTACTTATTATATTTGATTTGTTACACTTATTTACAGGATTTGAGCAATAGAAGATTTAATTGTGACACAAGGAATGTAGTGTCAAATAACACTTGATAAGTATCAATAGATATTATGCTTTCAGGCTCTTGATTTTGATGCTTTGATGCTTGGATTTCTCCCCTCCTTGGCTGATTCGATGGGAAATGCTTGCTATAAATAGCTTCAAAATGGCTTCACTTGATTGAGTTTGATCAGTTAACCAAGTTGACTTGCAGTGTGTTGAAAAACACAAGCAATGGTAGCATAAAATTTCACTATGCTTGATGCTTGTACTTTAGTGAAAGCTTCAAATATTCAAAAGCTTTCTAAGGCTTGATTGTTGGATATTGAAATATTGCTAGAAAATTCAATTTCACTGGATCAGAGTGGTAGACGTTTGGTTTAAGTGGAAAGAGAGAGAAAATGAAGGAAAAAATTAGCTTGAAGGTAAGTTGCTATGGCTGCCAGTTACAATCTTAGGACAACCACCTGATATTTTGGATGTAGTAGTTCATCGAGTGGACCATTTGAGTTGAAATTTTGTTAGGAGATAGCCCATATGATAAAATCTGAAGCTCTATGGTAGCCCTTGACATTGTGAGGTGTGATGATGGTGCCATCAGTTGAACATGTTGGCTATGGCTTCCTGCAATACCACTTCTGAGTAATCTTCTAATATCTCTCTACTGGAGTGGAATTTTCTCAAGCCCTCTTAGTTGAAGTAAGTCACCTATATGACCAAAAAATGCCCTATGATACCTTGTGAAATAATGCTCACAGTAAGGAGAGAAAATAGGTCCAAATTAGAAGAGAAAAATTTGCAATAGATTTGTGTTTTTCAACAATGTCAGGCTATATGTTGCATAATGTTAGGCAATTTTGGGCTGGAAAGATGCAACTCGTCCTAAAAAACAACTCTTGAGAAGAAATCTTGAAGAGATATGGCTTGGTTGAAGAGATATGGCTGCTCCAACAGAGGTAGATAGGTGATGTCTATGGCAGCCAAGAGAGATAGAGTGAACATGGAGGTGGAAAATGAAGGGTTGAGCTAACCAAAGATTGAGAAGAGCTGAAGGAGTGATTTGTAGAGCTGAGTCATGCCTAGCTAGGCTTTGATACCATGTAGAAAATGTCAGATCGAGAGCATGGCTTATTGAGATATTGGCAATCACACTTAGCTTAGCCTCTTTGTATGGAGTAGTGTGGGCTCAGGATGCAGAATCCCATATGAATAGTGGTGGAAAGTGCAGCCTAGTCTATTCCTATAAAGCATTGTACTTGCTCTCTTTTGAATGCAATGTCATAGCACTTTTGTACTTCCAACAAAGTGTCTATATCATTGTCAGTCCACTACATAAGATTGTGTTTATGAGCCCAATCTTCCATCTTGGAACCTAATTCACTTGTGTGATATTTGGTCTTGATGTCTGTTACCTCATGAGCTCACTCTTCCTCTTTCAACCTCCATTGCCATGCTCTAGATCCAACATTTTCTATATGGTATTAGAGCCCAGTCATGCAAGGCTCATTTCTACAAATCACTTCTTCAGATCCTCTCAATCTTTGGTTAGATTAGCTTGACATAAACCCTTCATCTTCCACCTCCATCTTCACTCTATCTCTCTTGGTTGCCATAGAAATCACCTACCTACCTCTGTTTGAGCAGCCATGTCTCTTCAACCAGGCCGTATCTCTTCAAGATTTCTTCTTGAGAGTTGTTCCTTAGGTCAAGGCGCATCTTTTCACCTTTTCACCCCAAATTTACCTGACATTGTGCAACATATAGCCTGTGGAGCCCCAAGAGAAACACCAAGGAAAAGGGGATTCTACTACAAGAAAATCTATCTTGTAACATCAACAAGCTTTTATTTCATTCTTTTGATGACCAAAACAAGGAAAACAGCAAATCTTCATGCAACATCATAGTAGATATCTCCCACAGATTTGATAGATTCAACCATAATCTTCAATATCTTCATAAAATCCATCAATAGAACAAGGAACATAAAGAAATACACCATTTTTTAATGAAAATAAATCACATAGTATTCATCTTCAATGTCTTCATAGTTTTCTCTCTCAATCTCTCATATACCGATACAATGTTTTGATAGGATTGGCTATATCTGGCTCTCTCTCTCTCTCTCTCTCTCTATCAATAGTACATCATCTCCTCACTACAATACTCTATAATGACTCTCAATAATCCTTCTTAGGTCGTGGATACACCTCCCAAGAGGTATATCTCTATCAAAGAGACACCAGAGCCACTACAGTGTCTCTTCATAG
Organism: Lygodium microphyllum; assembly: GCF_053477565.2. Taxonomy (NCBI): domain Eukaryota; kingdom Viridiplantae; phylum Streptophyta; class Polypodiopsida; order Schizaeales; family Lygodiaceae; genus Lygodium; species Lygodium microphyllum. Next base: position 25,702,818 of record NC_141141.1, read on the forward strand.
CTCATTACTGTCACTGTCACTCCAGTCTTCTCTTCAGTCTTCAACAGCTGCTTCTTCCATTTGTTTTAGCTCTTTTGAACTTAGATTCATCATTTTCAAAAGTTACAAAACTTTCCCAAAGTCACACATACATTCTACAAAACACTTATTATAGAAGATCTACAGAACAGAACAGAACAAGAATAGAGCAGATACAGAACAGAGACAGAGGCTCTACAGAAGGTTTAGAGAGGGTTATAGAAGGTCATCAGAGAACAGCAAATCCTCATAACTCATACTAAAACCATTCCAAACTATCAAAAGCTATTCAATAAGCTTTCAAAAGATTTCAACCTTCATCAATCATCAATCCATGCTTCATACAGAAGAAAATCAGAACAAAATAGAAGATATACAGAAGGTATTAGAACTAATCAGAATCTCAACAGAACCTATCAGAACTTCACAGAGCTTCATATTTCCACTAAAAATCATCATGAACTTTCAAAACATAATCAATATCATCCAAAAAACTCTCGAACACTTCCATTAACAACCATTCATCACTCTAAATCCATAAAAAATCAATCATTCAGACCTCAAAAACAACAAAAATAGGTCAAAATTTCAGTCTTTTTCCACTCTCAACATATCCCCACACTTCGAAAGAAAGCGTCCTCGCAACCTAAGAAAAAGAAGAATATAAGTTCACTAAAAGATCTCAATTTAATCTTCTTCAATGAAGGTGATCCCTTTTAAAGGCTTGGTGATTTCGAAAATGATCCATGGATAAGGACTCATCTACAAAGGATTTTGGAGGATTCTAAAAGAATTGAAGGCAGCACATCCTTTCTAGCAAAACAAGGTATCTACTAGGTAGACATAGGGCATGAAAATATAGGACATCCAAATGTTGGGAATCAATGTTCACATTGACATTCATACAAAGCTTTGGAATGGCCTTTTTTAATCGTTATGGGAATGCCTATGCATATATGCTAGAAACCAAGCAAAATGGGCTGTCAATCTCACTGAAGGATCTAGAGATTGTGAATATTGTTGAGAAAAATGGAGGTAATTTTGGTATGCTTGAGTAGCAGTTGTCCAGTCCCCTGGAATTAATGGCCAATTAATCTGTGGTCCCATGAGAGAATTAGTTGAGCTCCATCCTCTTCTTCTCGGAATTTGCTAATCAAATCCTTCGTACCCACTAACCAACTGAGGGGGTTGAGAAATAGAAGTGGCAAAAGATGGAAGTGGAATAAGTAAAAGAGGATGAAGAGATGGGTAGGCAAAATCATAAAATGAGGAATAAGCTAAAGAAGGAGTGGCTGAAAATTTAAGCGAATCAGTTAGGAAAGGTGTCAATTGATAAGCAGGAAAAGTAGAAGATATATGGATAGATGGAGAAGGGCATGATGGAGAAGGGGAAAAGTCTCGATCTTCAATGAAAGAACAACAAGTAAAGATTGGAATTTGAGGAAAACCCTGAGGTTGGAAAAGGAGAGGTAAGATAGCTGCTAAGTTGGATTTATAAAGGGAAAAATAAGCATCATAGCGATGGGACATTTGTTGATAGTACAATAAGCTAGGAACCGAGGGACCTAAAACAAATCGTCTATAGTAGGCATCAAAGAAGGATGAATCAAATGGATGGTCCTTGGAAAGATAAGCTAGGAGGTCCACCCTCAGTTGGTTAGTGCTATGCACATAAGTAGAAGCTATATTCTGGCATTGGTTCAGGACTACAGAATCAATCATTGAATGCCATGAAGTGTCAGGGCAAGTAGCCACTTTAGAAGAATAGCACTGGAATATATAATCTATCCTCAACTCCAAATAGTTGACATATAAGGCAGCTTGTAAAACCACATCCCCCACATACCAAGCCAAATCTACATCATCTAAAATTAATAGATCACCTCGTAGATACATATAAGATAGTAACATAATATTCGTCATCACAAAATCTTCAAAGACCATATGGACAACTTCTGTCAGCAAATCATAAGACCAAGCCCCACTTCAACCATCCTCTGGAAGAGGGATATCCATCGTTGAGAGCTTAATATAGAAGGCCAACTTCTAGAACTGATAGTGGACAAAAAAGGAATGGTCCGAAGGAATATACTCCTAAAAGTGCTCAAATGTAGACCATAATAAATCCATCCTGGATTGCAATCTTTCCACTTTATCTTGAAACAACGGACATAATGTGGCCTATCTCTGGAGAACTACCAAGTCCTGCTGAGATATAGAAGGAATCATAGGAACATTGGGGCATGGAGGAATGGACCGTGACTGTGCCAGTTGGTCTTGCAACTACTTAATCTAGGAAGCTTGTGATTCCAATGTATTGTGAGCATTCTGTAAAGCTGAGAATTTCTATCTAAAAGAATTTTAAACTCTTGAGTTTTTTTGGACATTTTCTCTTTCTCTTCCGAAACTCTAGTGATCTCTGACTGAGCCTCTACTAACTGAATTTTCAAAGAAGATATTTCTTCTCTCTGGGTCTCAATCATTTGTGTCTGCTGCTCCATCTGCTTAAACAGATCGGCAAGAGTGTCTTTAGCAGAGGCTAACTATGTGGTTGCCTTATGCATCTGGTCTTTGGATTGCATCAATTCTTCATAGAAAGAAGAATATAACTGTTGAATACAAGCTGTCACTGAGAGTTCGATAGAACTCTGGATGTCCTTACAAAGGAAAGGAATGGCATCCCCTGACACTAAACTGTTTAGCGAAGGAACTGATATTTCCAAAGAACCCTCTCGATGTGTCCTAAATAAGTTGTTGCATGTGAGATAGGCAGGGAGGTCACTTCTAGAGGTAGCAAGAACTGTTATAACTGAAGGAATGACTAGGGAGTTTTCTCTGCTACATGCTTCAAGCGGTTCCACTGAATGACCAATGGAGGAGGGGAATCAAGATCCTCTATGTCAATGGGTTCTGAATCCTCTGAAGGTGGAGGGGGAGGTACTGGATCAGATGGAGAAGGAGGTAGCACACCCTTCTTAAGGTCGGAATATGTCAAGAAAGCATATAAATAGGAACCATAGGTTACATTGGTGACATTCCCTCTGATCACTTTGACAAAATGTTGGTCCATCTTCGTAAGAAGGTAAGTACTCCAGTCAATAGCAACCCCTTTTAACACCATCCTAGAAGCTGTGAAGAGCTCCTTGGACAAATAGTGAGATGGTATTTTAGCAGGCATGAACCTGTCTTGGAGAAATTGATAGACTAGCTTCTAGAGAGGATCAGTGATCATGGAAAAAGATACTCTTGAAGTGTTAATCACTTTCTTGATATCAAGGACCACTTTGGTCTGCTTTTGTAACAGCTTGAGAATCTCATCATTTGAGAATAACTGTCTAGCTGTAACAAAGGGGTCTCCTTTGTAGGGAAGAGACAAAGCCTTCCCTAACCCTCTAGGTGTCAAGACCATGGAAGTATCACGAACCAAGCCCGATTTCTTACTGTATGATGCAAGAAACTCATCACATAGCGCTGGATCATCTGGAATCAAAGGGAGTGAAGCAGCCATAAAAGTTGCAAGGCCTGCTTTCATGATAGGCTCAAAAGTCAGTAGGGAAGAATAATCCCTATTGATCAATGGGACATACTAAACAGGAGGAGGAGCTTGTTAAAAAGGAAAAAAAGTACAGTAAGGAGAATGATTTTAGTGAAGGGTTCATTTTAATAAATTATTAACAATGGTTGAAATTTTATTAGGTTGTAAACCTTAATAAAAAAACCGCGGTTCATTTTTAAATTGTTATTACAATTTATTAATGTGAAACAGTGCTGTTAACAAAACTCAGACTGTGATCCCCAGACTTAGGTCTCTAAATGCATATTCATTGATTAAAATTTTAATGTGTCTAAAGCGCTCTTTTTTTTTAGCGCGTGCATTTTTTGTGTCGGCTGGTTTGTTTTTATTTAAAATTAAAGTGCCTCTGAAGTACACGTAGTGTGTGCAAAAAGAACGTCGAGTTGATTTTAAGTTATTAGAAAAATGTGTATTTAGCGCGAGCGTGCGTAAGAAAGTGGGTGAATAAAGTTCATTTTAACAATTAACTGTGGTTAAGGGATGACCAAAAATAAATAAAGCATGAAAAATAGATACCTGGTAGGGGTGTGTATGCAAGAGACTGAGGGCGTATTGAGTAGTCCCAAATGCAAGGAATCCAATAAAAAAGCAAAAACCACTGTGATTGGAAAAAATAAAGCATCTTAGTTTTTTAAATTATTATTTTTAGTTTTTTAAATAAAAAAATAAATATCAAAGCAATATTAGGGGGATCACATTTGATTTAGGCAATGTTCATTAGTGTTTGGGTGAAATTGTTATTGTTGTTGTTGTTATTATTATTATTATAAATTAGGTGTGTTTGTATTTTGTTTCTCCATGTGGCGGTGCGTGCTGTTCCCGATTCCACATAGTTGTTCACACGCAGCCAGGTATCTCTTTTGATTTTCCACAAACTCGCAAAACATACCTTAAAAATATCTAAAAACACTTAAAAATATTTAAAAATTCATAAAAATTAAAATAAAAAACAAAAAAAATTACTAAAAAATTCATTGCTAAATTGGGTAATTTTTTGGTTGATCTTGCTAATTATAATATAGAGAATTAATTGTAAAAATTTTAATAATATTTAAAATCGTTTTAAAATTCATTATAAATCCCTAAAAATCATAATTGAATTCAAAAAAATCACAAAAAAATCCATCAATGCATTTAACTTCTTTTGGAATATTTTAAAAATAAAAATATACAAAAAAAAACAAAATCGTGTGTGAACACCCATTGACCACTCCCATATGTGTAGGCATACCTGGACGCCCGCGCTGCGTGTGAAGAGTGGAGGTAGAGGGGAGAAGGGTTAAGAAAAGGGGCTAAAACGGGGGGAAACACGGGTTAGTTGAGGTTAGTTAATTAGGTGATCTAAGTGCATTAGTTTAGGTGGAGTAACTTAGTTGAGTTAAGTAAATTAGGTGAATTAAGTTAATTAGGTGAGGTAAGTAAATTAGATTAATTAAGTGAGTTAGGTTAGGTAGGATGATTAAGTTAATTAAGTTGATTAGGTTAGTTAGGGGGATTAAGTTAATTAAGTTGAGTAGGTTGATTAAGTTAGTTAGGTTAGTGAGGTTGATTAAGTGGGTTAGTTAAGTTAGGTTAATGAATAAAGTTAATTAAGTTAAGGTAAGTTAGGTAGGGACCTAACCAGGAGGAGGAGGGGTGGAGACGGCGGGTAGCAGCATAGTGGGAGGAGGAGGAGAAGTAGGCGGGAGCCCGCCAGCAAAAGGGAGGAGGAGAGGAGGATGGCGTTCAGCGGCGGCGAGGCAGGGGAGAGGAGGGTGGTGTGGTAGCGGCTAGGCAAGGGAGAGGAGGAGCGAAAGGGAGGAGGAGGGTCGAGGGAGCACTGCGCTGGCATGAAGGAGGACGAGGGGAGCCGTTGATGAGGAGGATGATGCCGTGGGACAATCGAACAGGTAAGGTTGTTTTTCCCTTTTTTTTTTCTTCTTTCTTTCTTTCGTTTTTTTCATTTTTCATTTTCTTTTTCTTGGTCTTTTTCATTGTCTTTTGGTGATGGTAGGATTATTATTTTGTATTTATGTGTGTTTTATTATGTATTTCTATTTTTTAAAAATTATTTATTTGATGTGGTATTTTATTGGTTTTTTTTTGTTGCTTTTATATTATTAGGTGTTTATGATTGCTGTTTTTTTTTTTAATTATTTAGATGTGGATATTTGGTGTTGGGTTGTGTGTTGGGTGGGGATTTTGTTTGGCTTTTTTTTGTTTTATTGGCTTTTTTTGTGTTTTGTGTTGTTTTGCTTTTTTTTTAAATTTGAATTTGTGTGTGGTTTTTGTGTTTCCATTAAAAAGTGAGTGCACCCCCGTCCCGCGTGCATGCGCGAGGCGGGAGTAAAAAAATTGCATCAGCGGGATCAGGCGGGACAGGGATGGCAGCACACGAGGCAGAGAGACCACGGGGGCGTCCCAAGGCGCTTAAAACCAAAAACATGCGCATTCACGCGCGACATGAGAGACGCGACCACATGACAAAAGAAAGAAAAATTAATAAAACCCAAACCATACATCGGATTGAAAAACAACAAAAAGGAAAAATGTGTCGGGAGATGAGGGGAAGATGATAGAAAAATGTGACATGGGTTCTGGGCTAAAATCAGGATGTTCACATGGAAAAAACACGAAAAAGGACTCCAAAAATACAGTCGAGGATTAATATGAAAAAATCCGCTCGTTGGAATGCAGGGCAGAAAGAAGTAAAAATGTACCAAATAATGTGCCCGACAAATCTATCACGTAAACACACGGTTTCGACTGAGAAAGGACCCGTTCACATGAAAAAAACCCAAAAAGCGTACCCGAAAAGGGATGTAGAAATCAATATGGAATGATCCATGCACCGGAATAGAGGACAGTAAAAAGGAAAAATGTCTGAAGGACGGAAATGCGCAGGACTGTCACGTCAAAACATACTGCTGGTGGAGTGAGGAGGGGTTTACATACAAAAAACACAAAAAAGACACCAGAAAATAAATGGAAAAATTAATAACTAAAAAGTCGGTAGTCGGAAGAGGAGGGAGGAAAAAGGAAAAAGTGGGGGAAAGGCTGGCAGGACACGGCTGTCAAATTAAACATGACGTCCGGTGCAAACAGGGCATGTGCACTTGGAAAAATGTAAAAAATAGGCACGAAAAGGGCTTGAAAACCCGCTAAAATTAATAACAGTGCATCGGAAGGACAGGGTATAAAAAGAAAAAATGTCAGAAGGAATGGGTAGGGCAGGGCTGGCACATCAGATCACCATTCCAAAGTAATAAAAGTGCTTTCACATGGAAAACCGTCCAACTTACGGGAATTGCGTTAAAAATTAATAACTCAAGAACCATCAGTCGGAACTGGGGTTGTGGAAGCCTTCGCTCAACCGCCAAGACCCACGAACCGCTTATTGTTTCAAGTGTTCCAAGCCGAGCACTAATGGCTACCTCTCACATAGCCGACGCGCCATCTATATCTATGGGTGTAGTGAGCTTACCTCCATGCCGTTCGAGTTACCTCCTCTCCCGCGCACTCCGGTTGCTCCACGATCCAAGTGCAAGCTTCAAGCAAGCTCCATCCTCAAGCTCCGCGCTCCAAGCTCCATATCCACGAGCAAGAGAAGAGAAAAGAAGAGAAGAGAAGAAGAGAGGAGAAGATGGAGAGCTTCTCCTCCTCGGTCCCTCACCCTCACACACTCACTCCCTCACACTCTCACACTCCCTCTCTCAAGCACAAGCTTAAGCAAGCAAGAAGAAGAACAAGAACAAGAAGAGGAGAGCCACTTTTTGCCATACACAAGAATGAGCTTCTCATTCACTTTTCAACTTTATATACAAAACCCTAAATCCCTTTTGGGCGGTCATCCCCTTTTCCCCTTTTTTACATGGCCGGCCGTAGCCTAGGCCCTTTTTCTCATTGTCCTCCTATCTTCCTAGCTTCCTTTCCACTGCTCGCCTACATTTACAAATTGCACGGGTGAGAGCCCGGCGCTCCTTGAATTAAACCATGATGCGTTTGCGCTCTTTTACAAGAGTTTTGACTTGTGCTTTTCCTTGTGCGCCTTTGCCTTCCGTTTCTCTTTGCCTTGGCCTTTGTCTTTGTCTTCAGTTTTAGCTTTCCGGATTTTCCATCGCCTGGCACTCTTTTACAAGATTTCAGGGTGTGCCTTCGTATTTTAAAATGCACATTTCCCCTTTTTGCAGTTGCCTTTGACTTTTAAGGTTGCCTTTGCGCTTTTGGCCTTTTCTCCTCTTTTTTCTTCAATCGAGCTACCTTTTTTCCGCCTTTGCCCTGCGTCTTTTTTATTTCCTTTTGCTTTCTTCATGTTGGGGTTAACATTACCCCCCTCCTAGAGGAGTGCCAGTCCCATGGCACTCACTGTCGTAGGTAGTAGGTGTTAGCATGCACCAAAGACGTGGGTGGCAAGGACGGTAGGGGTTGCTATGGTAGAGTGTCGGTAGTGGTGGGGAGGAAGGTCGTTGGGGGCACGTTGGTGGGCTAAGGTGTAGGTGGTAGGGCAATGGTAGTTGGTGGTAGGGTTGTAATTTGGGGGGGTTGCACAGATGGAGTACAAGTGGCGGTTTGTGGGGGATTCAGTGTATGATGATTCTTGGCAGGCTTACACGGTGATAGGGATAGGAATTCAGAGTTGAGTGTTGATGAAGAGTGAACAACACCTTAGTTGGAGTCGCCAATACCTGCAATTGAAAAACCTCCCATGTGGTCTCTCCCTAAGGGTAATGCTAGTCTTATTATCGTGTGCAAGACATATTTTGATTAGTTTGGGAGACACGTCGAGCTCTAAGCAAGCCTGGAGTATTGTCCTGCACTTGAGGACCCAAACTGTGTATAGAGTTTAGTGCAGATAGTATGTGAGTGTCCGTGCATACTTAGATATTATGTAAGTAGAAGACTACGGCCTGGTGGCTCATAACATCGTGTGGATGAAGCAGAGTGGTCCATGGTGGAAAGAAGTACATGTGAAGGTGGGTGTGCCATTGTGTGCATTGTGATTGTAGACGTAGCAGGATAGGGCACAGGAATAGTGTATGAGCCAGAGGTGGGAGACATTGGCTTGTGGATGAGAACGGTGTATTGTTCATGGCCCTTCATGCAGTGCGTGCCCCAATTGGTTGCCATGGTTTTAAGGCAGAGTGTGAGAGGGAATTGTGGGAATGGTGCAGGGTGACAGGTTTAACCACAGGCGAGACAAGCTTCCTAGGGCTACCCTGCTCTTGATGTGCCCTAAAGTATTGTGGGTGATATATAGGGGGCTAGGGGACCAGAGACGGAGCCAGTCGACCAAGATCACTGGACACACCTAATTTTGAGGACCCCTAGGTGCGTTTAAGTGAGCATGGATGTGTTTTTTTTTTTTTGGTTTTGTCCACAGCACAACCATTGCAATATGCGGGGGCTGTGAGCCTTTCAATGGGTTGGGACATGTCAAGGCTCAAAGGCGTGGGAAATGGATGCGACCGTGATGAATTTGCCCTAGCCTCGTTGTTAGGGAAGCCATTGTTGCAATATCGGTGTGATTGCAGCGTCCCCCATCGTGAGCACAGAGCATGACCCAAGAAAACCCATGACTACGTGTGGATTCATGCGATGTGTGCACTTGCAAGGGTGATGGTTCGCGTTCAGCAGCGTGACTTTGTTGCGGTTAGTGCACAGTCGTGCTTTTGTAGTGACGCAGGCATTGAACATGTTTGCACGAAGACCTGTGTTATCCTGCATCCACTTGTCACATCGTGAGAGCACATGCTTGATTTTGTTAAGTAATTCAATAGATGTAGTTATGTTAAAACATGAATTTCCGAATTACTATCATGTTAGTCGCACTACATATGCAATCGAGTGTCAAAGATGCGGCATACATTAGCTATAGGCAGTAGAAGTTGCATGAGTGGGGAGTTTCCCTTTCACCCATCAAAAAAGACAAAAAGTTAGGTCCTGATAACTTGTTAAGCTGCTCGTACATCCTAGGGCTTAGTCGATTTCTACTAGGCGGGGAGAGTTCGATTGGTTGGGCGACTGGGCTGGGGCTGGTGCGGGATTGTCATGAGGTCGGGTAGGGCACATGTCAGTCGGGACATGGATGGTATAGTCCCGGGCCGCCGCCAGTTCCAAAATGCTTTTAACTAATTCGTCGAACTCTTCCCTGTCCTTGGTCGCCTTTCCTGCTCTTGGGCATCTGGTGGTTGAGCACTCGTGGGGGATTTGTGCAACTGGTGTTGCTACAGCTTGCACGCTTAACTGAGCTTTGACTTTCTTGGTTCAAGGATTATAGGCCTTCGTTCGGGACGGTGCCGTTTAGGTCTGCGCTTCTTTGCATATTTCTTGAGAGTGGGTACATAGCGTACCAGGGGAGGGGCGTGTGCCGCGTGCTCCCGTCGTCTACGAAGAGCATCTCTGCACGCCAGCTGTCCGTGGTTCTCCATGTTTTCCTTCTAGAAGCCTGCACGATGCAATCCAAGGGTTAGGCCTTGATATGGAATAAGATTGCTCACATAGGAGGGATTTCAGTGTGGGTTTTCAAACGCATATGACTAGAAGAGAAGGTGCAGAACATGTTGTACTCGTTGTAATGGTGTCCCTCTGGCCTCTAACTTCGAGCAGATCTTGACTCATGCCGAGTTACATTAGTGGTGGTCCTACGTTTAGAGGGCTCATTGGTGTTTAGTCCAGTGGGTGGGTCACTCTTGGTGGATCGCACTGTGGAGTCCCTAGGGCAATTGGACGTGGTCGTGTCTTTTGTTGTCCTCTGAACACTCACCTGTGTGGATCGATCCTGAGTTGATCCAGTCACATTGGGTTGCATGAGAGTATCTTGGGCCGAGAGCTACGGCCAGTGTCATGTTTCCCCTCTTGGGTATTTGGAAACTTTAATGGAGACAGAGGTTGGGAGTGAGCCCCTGCCATTGACAGCTGTCGTTGTGCCTCCCGGGTCCGTTTGGGAAGAGAGGACGTAGGGGACCTAGGACTCTTAGGTAGACCTGGCACCGGCTGAATGATTTGCTTGTGATTGTTGGGGGATTCCTTTGTTAGCTTTTCTGAGAAATCATCCCTATCATGAGTGACATTGTGCCTGTGGTGCTCCTTTTCCCCTTGGGAAGTCAAAGGCTCCTTGGCCACTAGTGGACAACGTACACATTCGATAGATCCCTCTGATATCTGCTTGTTAGACATGCTAGGTTGAGGATCTAGTATTTGATGGGTCATGTTTGGTTTCTTGATTTCAATCGTGAGGGGCACAATCACTCCAATATTTTTGGTTCGAGACTCGGATTCTCGTTCAGGGATCCTCCCATGTCTCGTTTTTTTTTACCTAATTTGGGCTTTCGACCGAGGTGGTTTAGCAGGAGGTTTTGGTACCCAAATCCATCGGGTGCCTGCATAGTACCCTTGAGCACGAAGCAATGCCTTGGATATCCATCATGGCATTGTGCTACCTTTCCATCGATGCCTTCGTCTATAAGGCTTGGGCTTCTTTCGTGGTCTTCTACGATATTTATAAGTCCAAACCCTATCCTTGGCCTTGTCTCCTAACCTTTTTGTTTCAAGTATGGTTTCACTCACTGGTTCTCTCCGTTCAACCTACCCTTGTATCAACTCTTTCAACAACTCCTTGCTCTCATTACTAGGCCTGCTTGGTATGTCAGAATGCTCCTTGCCCTTCTCTCGAGGTTTGGTGAGGTCACCCTTGCTAAAGGTCGCGATTATCCTCACACCTGGTAGTGCTAGGTGTATCCTCTGTGCTATATAGTCGGCTTCACACTTCATTGCCTTTTTGAAGGGCCTTCCTAGGAGGATTTCCTTTCCATAATTCTCGCTATTTGGAGAAACATGGAACAGGTCTGGCAAGCTTTCCGTTTCAATAGTCACAAGGATTCTGCACTTCCCTAGAAGTGCTTGCGGGTGCTCCCATAAGGATTAAGAGTTGCATAAGTCGGTTTGAGCTCTGGTTGACCTAGTAGTGTCCATGCTTCGTAAGTCAAGATATTGAAATCTGCTCCTTCATCAATGAGAGCATCAACACTATGCTCTCTTTTTGCGGTGAGTATGACCCTAAGATAAGCAGGTGGTACTATGTCTTCATCATCCGGGTCTTAGTTTACAACTTCCAACCTTCTGATACATGCCCTTGAGTCCCTAGTTGCACAGTCGGACGTGGATTCTCCACGAAGATCTTGAGTTATCTGTGCAGCACTGCTCAGGGTACATCTATCATCAGGACTGTCATGTCTAATCATCTCCGCATTGGTAGCTTGATGATGTTGCATTCTGCTTTGACTAGATGTAGTTCGAACACAATGTACATGTGTCCTTGTAGTGTGTCCTTTTTGCCCTTGATGGCTAGATTGGCCCGTTAAGGTTCTAGGGTCTCTGTTTGCCTCTATTCGGGTGTGGGCTTCTGGTTGCTCCTTTTCAAGGGAGCCTCCATGCTCGTGTAGGGCCATTACTGCCCGAGGGTCTAAGTTGGAGGGCCTGTCACGGTGCATGTTTTCTCTCCATCCTACTTGGGGAGGGTGCAGAGGGGGCGGGGCCCCCCTTTGCAAGGGTCCGGGAGGTGGTCCCCTCCCCGACCCATAGGGTCGTTACGATAAGCACCATGCATAGCTTGGAGGATCGTTCCACCAAATCTTGAATCACTTGCTCGACCTTTCGGCCCAGTGGTGGATCTATGATGCGCCTTTTGCTCTATGTAGCCTGTGGGGTCAATTTCGGGGTTCAGAGCTCTTTTTTCTAATTCGTTGCCTCGTTCATTTTTGGGTCTAATCAGGCTTTTCCACTCGGCAGTTTGCGTCTAAGTCCCTGGTCTGCCTCTAGCTACTAAGCGGCTATGCCCTACAATTTTGCCTATTCTGTGTGCCAGAATCAAGTTCTGAGTGTCCTAAAGGCTTCCGACAGTTCGCGCTGCTGAGTGTTGGCTAGGTCAGGTAAAGTTTTATAAAAATTTGGTCAAACTGCATGCTCGGTCCAACTAGTCCGAATTGCAGGGTCCGAGTGCCAGATTCGGCACGTCTGAGGGCCGAGTGGTAAGGGTCATGTGTGACTGTCCGAATGAAAAATTCGGCCGGTCCAAACCCAGGTGTCAAAGGGCCGAGTAGGCCGAGGCTAGGTCAGAGGGCCGAATAGGCCGAGGCTAGGTCAAAGGGCCGAGTGGGCCGAGGCAGGGTCAGGTGGCCAAGTGGGCCGAGTCTGAACTCTAAGGTAGTCCGAGTGCTCGATTGGGCACGTTTGAGGGCCGAGTGGTAAGGGTCGTGTGTGACTGTCCAAATGAAAAATTCGACTGGTCCGAACCTGGGTGTCTGAGTGATAGTGGTCGAGTGGGTCGATTCGAGCGGTTCGAGGGCCGAGTCTGGGCCTCGGACCTGAGTCATCATTACTCGGACGCACCGGGCGCCGCGCGTCTTTTCGCCGACTCTCATGAAATTCGTCGTGTCAAGTGCTGGAGGCCTTCCCCCTTGTCGAGCAGCTCCAGATTGGTCCTACTACTGTAGGGGAAGGTGTAGAATTACCTAGGCTAGCCAAAGATCTCTCTGATGCCAAGATTGAAGCGGATTCCCTCACCAAGCTTTCCTCTTCTCTCCTGCTCTCCTGAAACCCTGCAAGGCATAATGTGGCCTTTTCTTGCCACTTTTGGCCCTTATACCCCTTTCTGGGTATGGTATTGGCACTCCCAATAACTCACTTGCTGACCTTAGGCATCAAAGCGAGTTTTTTACCACTTTTGTATGATTCTTTCCCTGTTTTTGCCCTGTTTTGCAACAGTAACCCTAATGCTTATTTTCTTTGTTTTTCTTTGTTTTCTCCTACTCTAATGCATCCAAATATAAAGACCTACACTACTCCATCTCACAACATAAATCTCAAAAATCAAAAAACCTACTTCCCAAGGAGATCGAATACCATCTTCGATCCCCTCACTTCTTACCTATCTCAAGCACCGGTTCGGGGGAAAACCCTTACTTTGATGCTCGATTTCGAAGCGCACAAGCACTCAAGGCTTGAATCCATTGGTCCCGGCAATGGAACCAAAATGTGGGAGCCTTCGCTCAACCACCAAGACCCACGGACCGCTTATTGTTTCAAGCGTTCCAAGCCGAGCACTAATGGCTACCTCTCACATAGCCGACGCGCCATCCATATCTACGAGCGTTGTGAGCTTACCTCCATGTCGTTCGAGTTACCTCCTCTCCCGCGCACTCCGGTTGCTCCACGATCCAAGTGCAAGATTCAAGAAAGCTCCATCCTCAAGCTCAACGCTCCAAGCTCCATAGCCACGAGCAAGAGAAAAGAAAAGAAGAGAAGAGAAGAAGAGAGGAGAAGATGGAGAGCTTCTCCTCCTCGGTCCCTCACCCTCACACACTCACTCCCTCACACTCTCACACTCCCTCTCTCAAGCATAAGCTCAAGCAAGCAACAAGAAGAAGAAGAAGAAGAAGAAGAGGAGAGCCAATTTTTGCCACACACAAGAATGAGCTTCTCATTCACTTTTCAACTTTATATACAAAATGCTAAATCCCTTTTGGGTGGTCATCCCCTTTTTTACATGGCCGGCCATAGCCTAGGCCATTTTTCTCATTGTCCTCCTATATTCCTAGCTTCCTTTCCACCGTCCACCTACATTTACAAATGGCATGGGTGAGAGCCCGCCGGCGCTCCTTGAATTAAACCATGATGCGCTTGCGCTCTTTTGCGCCTTCGTATTTTAAAATGCACCTTTCCCCTTTTTGCAGTTGCCTTGGACTTTTAAGGTTGCCCTTGCGCTTTTGGCCTTTTCTTCTCTTCTTTCTTCAGTCGAGCTACCTTTTTTCCACCTTTGCCCTGCATCTTTTTTATTTTCTTTTACTTTCTTCGTGTTGGGGTTAACAGGGGTTGGTAAATATGAAAAATAGGCAATTCGAAGGAACAAACAGGTTTGTAAGGTTGGATGTGAGTCTCAGTGAACATAGGGTGCATTCACATGGAAAAATCGCAAAACAAAGGATAAAGGCAAACAATCAAGGAACAGCCCCGTGGATGGGGTGAAATAGAACGAATGAGTGGGAAAGGGACCGTATCAAATCATAAAAAATCAATTTTCGCATTTGGAGGTGGATAGATGTATTTCCATGATGATATGCATAATAAATGTGCAGAGACGCATCTCCACACTTAAGACATCGCATACACTTGCAAACAGAAAAGTAGGGTTAGGAACACTTGGCCCGTTTTGCGTATGGTCGAATGAGCCATCATTGCTACAGAAGGGTTGAAGTCGACTGTAGGAGAGGTACCACCACTCGCTCTAGCGTTGAGCCAGCATGGCAGGGACCATGTAGCAGCACCCAGGGAGGTAACTGGTTGATGAAGTCTATCGGGGGAGGTGTCGTTGACAAAGGATAGTCACTCAACTCACTGGCACTCAGATGGAATGAGAGAACAGTCACTCACCCCATCACTTACATCACTCGAGATAATATTGATAGAAACCCAAATCTCACACCCGGTTTAGGAATTGACAAGGATGAGGCAAAGGGAGTATGCCAAGGTGCACAGTTAATGGTGCGTTAGTGTGTCCAACCCATCTCACATAGGTGCAAGCAAGAAGGCCAAGGAGCCTTGCAGTGCAGTGTACAAAACAGAGTGATGTGTCTTGTGCGGAGGGCAGAGACCCATCCCGTGGGTACATAGGAAAACAGAAACATACCTGACTCCAATTGTTGTAACGTCCCTCAATCCTCACCTCTCAATAATTGATTGAAGAAATGTCCGTCACACTCAATCCACTCTCTATCTCACGCTTTATTGAAAGATACAGAGGATAGCCCATTCCTAAAACACATTAATGTAATCTTCACTGTCACTTGTGCAGAGCTTGTATGCCTTGTGTGCTTTTGATGGTGCAACTGTGCAGCCCGCCCTATGCCAGCATACAGTGCAAGAAGGAAGGCCAGGGAGCCTTATGGTGCAGTGCACAGGAACAAATTGTGCATTGTGCATTGAGAGGCCCATCCCTTGCGTGCAACACTCCGTTCACACATCTCACCTCTCATTTGATTTGAAAGGAAAGACTAGTCACTCACCCCACCCTCTATCTCACTCGCTGGATAGATATAGAGGGCAGCCCATACTCACGTCCCCATCCTGTTAGAATGAAATCTTACATCACTCAAGGGGTTGGTGATGAATATCATGTAGGCTATTGTTGTCATTAGGATATTGGAGATGAGGCATACCTAGGGAGGCAGCGAACAAGTCTAGTACTTCAATGATTTGTAAAAAAGATCGTCCGTTAAGAAGGGCAAACGGACTGATATTGCATAGACAACGCACCAAGGGAGGTGGCTTCAAATTACTTGCTGAAAAGGTGCTGCTGATGAGTTAGCTATCCTGAACTACGGAGCGTTACCACCTTTTCCACAGTCAGCTTCCCGCCCAAGGGTGTTTCTACCTTTTCTTGGAACGAGGCCTGTTATGACATGAATTTCTTCATTTTCTCCCATAACAATTTTGTTTGTTTTTTCTTTTGTCTTTTTTTCTCTTTTTCCTTTTTTTTTGTTAAGAAAGAGAATGGTAGAAATACCATGTGTCAAGACCAACCTCGCCACCATTGTTGGATCAGATGAGAAGAGAACAAGGTCAGGTTGAGAGGTATCTGTGAGGGGCTAACAGAACGAGACCGCCTCATGAGGAAGATCATAAGGGCTATCAGAAGCATGACGAGAAGGACAATGTGACACCCAAAAGGGGAAGGGTAGGTCAACTGTGATTGTCAAGATCCCCAAGGAGGGAAGTACTTCTTCAGGTAATAGCCTTTGATTAGGAAAGGATCATCAGAGGCATCAACGGTCTGCACCTAAACAGAGCCATTAGGATTGACAGCAATTACCTTGTATGGGCCCATCCACCGTTGTTAAAGCTTGCCAGGAAACTTGCCAAATCTCGAATCATAGGCTAGGACAAGATCACCTTCTTTGAACTCCTTGTGCTTGATAAAACTGTTATGATAGGCCTTGCGTCGCGCTTGAGTGGTTTCCATACACTGTAGGGCCATCCTTCGAATCCCGTCCAAGCATTCCAAATGCAGGAGGCAGAGTTGTAGTGACACATCATCTCCCAAGAATTCTATAACTACCACTCACAAAGAGGAAAATTCCAGTTCAACAGGAAAGATGGCTTCTATATCATACACTAGTTGGAAAGGGGTCTGTCCTGTAGCTGTCTTATGGGAGATTTTGTATGCCCAGAGGGCCTCTGTAAATCGATCGTCCCAGTCGTGATGATGTGCAGTAATCGTTCTTGTCAGGATCGAGTAGAGGATGCGATTGGTTACTTTAACTTGGCCGTTGGCTCTGGGGTAATAGGGAGTGGACTTGCGATGGCGGATCTTATACATCTTTGTCAGCTCCTTCATGATTTTGTTAAGGAAATGAGTACCTCTATCACTTACCAGCTCGAGGGGACTGCCAAAACGGGTGATAATATTTTTGTACATGAACATGGCTACATTGTTACCATCGTCCCACTTCAGGGCTTTAGCTTTACACCACTTTGTGACATAATCCGTACATACTAAGATGTATCTATTCTGCTTACGTCTCGTAGGTGGATCAATGGGACCCACAAAATCAATCCCCCACTTCTCGAATGGCTTTAGGGAAAGAATAGGTTGTAGTGGCATGGCACTTGTTTTGGTGGGTTTCCCCATTCGTTGACAAGTATCACATCTTTTACAGTAGTCATGTGCATCCTTATGGAGGATCGGCCCCACCAGTATCCTGCTAACATAGCCTTCCTGGCTGTTGCTTCTCCTGCAAAGTGTCCACCACATGGTTCGTCATGGCATGCTTTCAATACTATGCCGATTTCATCCCCTGGAACACATCTTCGCATCACTTCATCTTTGCCTCTCTTATACAGTGCACTGCCTAGCAAGGTGTAGGGGGCTGATTCTAACAAAAGCTTCTTCTTCTCACGGCTTGAGATGCCAGGAGGATATTGTTGAGTTGTTAGGAGGTTGGCTATGTCTGCATATCAGGGAATAACTGTTTCAACTAGAAACAAGGAAGTATCATGAAGGTCTGGATCATCATGTTCCTCTTCTGCAGTTTGAGGGATCCATGATAGATGACCAGCTAGGACATGGGAACGACCAGGCTTAGTGATCACTTTAAAATCAAACTCTTGGAATAGGAGCAACCATCTCATCAGTCGTCCTTTAACATGTGCTCTGTTCATCAGGAAGGACAAGGCTTCATGATCCACGTAGAACTTGAAATGCGTTGACAATAGATAGTGTCAAAACTTCTCTAGTAGTGCAAACACCATTGCCAAGCACTCAAGCTCTGTCAACTGTATAGTTCCATTCCCTATCAGTAACCTTTCGGCCTGGTTGATCTAATTTAGAGGGGCCCCTTTGACATAGAACAACACCTAGCCCTTCGATTGATGCATTTGTGTGCATGTGAAATTTCTTCGTCGAGTTATGGGGCTGCAAGATAGGTGCTTGGATAAGGCACTATTTCAGGATGTTAAAAGCTTCTTCATAGTCATCAGTCCAAAGGAAATCCGCATCTTTCCTTAGGAGCTTGTGCAAAGGGGCTACCTTGGTTGCAAAATGTGCAATAAATCTTCTGTAATAGCCCACATGGCCAGGAAATCCTCTCAATTGTTTGAGGTTTGTTGGTGCTGTCAAGGCGGCAATCTTCTCAATCTTTGCCGGGTCTATTGCAATCCCTTGTGTAGAGACAATATGGCCCATAAGAACTCCTAATGAGATGCCAAAGACACATTTTTCAAGGTTGAGAGAAATCCCATACTCTCGGCATCTATCAAAACATTGCTCTAGGTGTCCCCAGTGCTCACAGATTAAGCTATAGACACAAAAGTCATCAAGATACACCTCAAGGAAATCATGAAGATGATTCTGGAAGGTAGCCATCATTACTCATTGGAAGGTGGTAGAAGCATTACAGAGCCCAAATGGCATCACTCTATAGGCATAGGTTCCCCATTCTATGGTGAAGGTTGTTTTGGATTGGTCCTCTTCTGCGATTTGGACTTGGTTATATCCGCTGAATCCATCCAAGAGGGAATACAACTCATGGCCTGCCACTATGTCCAACAATTGGTCTGTAAAAGGGATAGGAAAATGATCCTTCTTCGTATTCGAATTGAGCTTTTGAAAGTCCACACATATTCAAAGTTTCCCATTCTTCTTGGGTACTACCACAATGGGTGAAACCCATTCACTGTTAGCCACGGGATAAATGAACTCGACTTCAAGAAGTTTCAATAATTCAGCCTTCACCAAAGCAAACTAATTAGGATTCATATGCCTTTGTCTTTGCCTTACAGGTTTGGCATCAAGCTCTAGGTCAATGTGATGTTGGCATACTATGGGATCAATCTCCTTTAGGTCTTTGTACGACCAAGCAGACACGTCTAAGTTATCCTTTAATAAGTCTCATAGGACCACTAGTTCTTCTTCTAGAAGATTGAGATCCACTTTTAGGTGACGTTTAGTACCGTCAGTATCCAGGAATGTTACTCACCTTTCACTTCGCGGATAAATGTCCCATGGATTGCTTCTGGATAGAGGTTTGACTCTTTCATGGAGTAGTGCAATCATTTGATATTCCACTAGAACCAGTGTCCTCCTTCTGAACAGTCTTCTGAACAGATGACTCATTTGTCTGTTGAGATTGCTGGAAGGGTATCAAAGCTTTGTTTGCTTCTATGTGAGTGGTGATTTCTTTTGGAGTTCTAGATTCATCTTCAGAGGATGCGTCCAGGAATGTCACATAGCACGGACCTTCTAGAAGCCATGGCTCTGATGGCTTTGGCTTTTGTTGGTAGGGGGCATCATCATCATCTTTTCTCTGGACTGAACGGTTAGGGCGACAGGAACCACTGGTGAACTTAATTTTTATGCCTTTAATCCATTGCTTATGCAAATTCTGCATACTTTGTGGTCCATTGGTCAACCCAAATGTAACCATGGTCATTCCATCCAACACCCTGAGATCTTTGGCCTCTGAGGTCTCTGTAGGGACATCAACAAGATCATCCACTATTAGAGGATCTTCTTCAACTACACTTTCATGTCCTGCTTTGTTTTCTTCCTCATCATTTTCATCCTCTTCCTCTAGAGGCTCTGTCTCTGCTTCTGTAGAGGCTCTATAAGAGAAGAACATATCTTCTATCTCTGCATCTGCTTCTGCTTCTATCTTTGGCTCTATCTCTGTTACTGTCTCTGTGCGACTGACATGTAACAGGGAAAACAATACATCCATGCTTCTATTTCACTGTCAGAGGTGATTTCAGAAGTTAATTCTAGTTGAGGCAAGAGGTATTCCCCCATGGACAAGGACTTTACTTCCCTTGGTAGTTGGCTCATAGTGCCCACTGTTAGGGATTGTGCCTCTGTTTTCTTGGGAAAGATCTGTTTAACAGCCTCTTCATCTCCTCCTGATGTACCGTTTGTTACCTCATTGGAGGAGTCAGTTGTTATGACTTCGATGGATGTGGATCCATTGCCTTTTTGCGATCCATACAACTTCAACACCACTTTGTTGGGTCCTCTGCCTAGGGTTAGGGTTCCTTTAAACCAATCCATCCTGGCTCTTGCTTCAAAAAGCCAAGGTCTTCCCAACAGCAAAGGGTATGAGGTCCCATAAGAATTTGGTTTAACCACCAGATAGGTTAGCCAATAATCTTTTCTTGCAAGGGTTTTTTTTACGTATGGGAGGATGCCCAACGGTTTAATTCTGCTTTAGTCTGCCAATCTGATAAGCCACTGTGTAGGTTGAATTCCTTGAAACCCTAAGTTCTTCATTGTCAC
Source organism: Lygodium microphyllum (assembly GCF_053477565.2). Classification (NCBI taxonomy): domain Eukaryota; kingdom Viridiplantae; phylum Streptophyta; class Polypodiopsida; order Schizaeales; family Lygodiaceae; genus Lygodium; species Lygodium microphyllum. The sequence continues at coordinate 25,723,208 of NC_141141.1, forward strand.
ATCTGTCATTATGTTTACTAATGAGCCTCCATCAATCAATGCATCTGAGATAAAGCATCCTTCAATCCATACACTAATCTCTGGGGTTCTAGGATCTAGGAAGATGTTAGCCACATCTACTTCCTTTATAGGCTCTGGGGCCTTATTGGTCTTAGTCGTTGTTGAAGGAACAATCCTTAGTCCACATCTTCTTGTCAAGATGCTTTTGAATTTCTTTCGGTAGCTGGGAGACAGCATCAACAAAACTGTCGGAATGTTAAGTTAGGTTTAAAAGTGTCTAGGTCATTTACCAAGTCATAATCTTTGATAGGATCCACAGGCTTCTCCAGCCTACTGGGGAATGGGGCTACACCCATTTTTATCTTTCCTTTTTCTTTTAGCAATCGCAACATTGGCAGTTCCTCTATTTCTAGAGGTGCTTCTGTATCATCTATCTCTTGGACCTCATGTCCTATTTCTAGGACTATCTCTGTGACTCTCTGCGGCACTATAGTACTCTGTACTGCACTATTCTGTCTTGTACTGCTCTGTCCCTCTGTTGGCAAGTTGAACTTCACAGTCTTAGCAGGAGCATTATTTTCATTCTGAACAATTGGTTCCTTCTTCTTGGCATACGTGATAGCGGCAACTTCCAACTCTACCAAATTGGAGGCAGGCTCTTGTGCCTTCTATTGGCTATTAGTAGCATTGGCCTTGACAGGGGCTGGACTTGGGCAATCCTTTGCAGTGGGGCCTTCTCCTTTGCATCAGTTGCATAAGGGCTAGTAATTGACAGATCGTCTATGGTTTGGACAATTGGGGGAGATATGACCCTTTTCTCCACACCTGTAACATTCCATTTCTAATCTTTGACCACCGCTAAACTATCGTCCTCTGTAACTTTGAGAGGGAAACCTCCTTGGACCAAAATTAGGACCAAATTTCCTAGGCTTTGGTCCAATATCCTGTGTTGTCATTTTGGATTCTAGCAAGTTGAATCTTGCATTTTCATCCTTCTGTCTTCGTTCATGCATCTTTTCAGAGAGAAAATATCCTCTGTATGGCTCTTCCACAAACAATAGGAACATAAGGCTCCAGGAAGAGTTGGTTTTCGGGTACATTCAGTGGCTAAATGTCCCCCTTGATGACACTTTCCGCACTATGTATTAGAGCGCATCACATCTCTCCCAGCTCCCGCAGTAGTGGATATATTGGCTGATTCACCTTCAACGTCTGTAGCTCCTCTGTAATCACATCCATAAGCTCTTTCTTGATACTTGGAACTGAGTTGGATAAGTAGTCCTTCAGATTTTCACCTCCTAAAGTACTTGTAGTAGGGTTTTGAGAAGCTTTGGGTTGATTCAGAGGTTTACATAGCCATGCCCTTTGGGCAGAAAAATACACTAGCCATGTTTCAATGGCTCATGTATGCTATATTCAAGGACATGCTTAGGCAAGGTGTTC